>NC_087512.1:4823600-5123600 GCF_036417665.1 Passer domesticus | reverse complement strand
AAACAGAGACTGTAGAAACCAAACCCTCCTTATATTTTCTGTAAAAGAGTCTTTGGTTGTATTTTGTCCTCTTCAAAAGATTTTTTTTGCAAAATCAAATTGCAAAATTCTATGAAGACAGAAAACTGCAAAACTGGTTGGTATTCAACTCCAGAAATTAGCAAAAACTGGAAAAGGAATAAGGCTTGGTTAGGGTGACATATTCTAGAATGGAAGCATTATGTTTTCCTGAATTTGGATAGAAAAATGTAGTTTAAGAGGAAAAAAATATATTTCAGAATATTGTTACATTCTAGGAACTGTAAGATTTTATCTGGGGCTTACAAGTCCTTTTTCCTCCTCTAAGCAATCAAGAGTTCAGATGTAGAAGGAGCAGACATCAGTCAGGTACTTATTCTTTGACTATTTGCTAAAAAAACCTAACCAGAATGAATTGAATGTCAGAATAAGTCTCATGACTACCTTTTCCTAATATCAACTGTGAGAATAAACACTATTTTTATTCAGGTAATTATAACCTGTCTAAAGTCACTTCCCCCACCACTTTGTGGCTCACTCATTTTTTCCAGAAATACCTTTCAGGAAAGGTTTTATTGACAGGGTATATTGTTACTTATGTAAATGGATAAGAAGCAACAGCCTAGCAAATGGCACCTCTTATTATGAGGAAATTGAACTGCAAGGTTTTTTTCATCTTTAAAATTAACTTTAGAAGAGACTGTCATGCGTTGATCATTTCTCACTCATGGCAAACAAGGCTGTAATATATCATAAGTGAAAAAATAACCCAATAATGCAGCACAGCAGCAAGACAATCAAACAAAAGGGGTTCATTTCATCTGTACTAGTTCTGTGTACCTAAGATAAGAATCGTGCATTCTTGTATAATCAGCAGCCAGAAAGAAGGATTTTGGGGACATAGTTTTAGAAATCTATTTTTGATGGTGTGATTCTCATACAAATATTCTCCAAATATAAAGGCAGCTTGAAAGCAGATGTCAGTATTGCAAGAGCTACATTTACTTACATAACACCAATGCAGATGTTTGGCAGGTGCTTCTCTGTGCTCTGAGGCATGTGTGATGCCATTGCCCCTCAAATTCCTTTTACTGCCTTCAGGCACTTATGGTTGCTCCAGAGTAAAGATATAACATGGAATAATTTGGTTCATTTCAGAGGAAAATAAAATTATTCCTTTAATCAATTTCAGTACTTCCACATCACTTCAGTACTTCCCATCACTTCCACAGCTTCAGACTCCTGGACATGAAGTCAGGTGCAGATTTTGAGGAGAAGTCATGAGGAAGAGGCACATGTACAGCATGGCTGAATGATGCAAACAGGCAGGAGGAGACTGAGCACTTCAAAGAGGGGAGGGGAGGGAGGGAGGGGAGGCAGGAAGGAAGGCAGGAAGGCAGGAAGGAAGGCAGGAAGGAAGGCAGGAAGGAAGGAAGGAAGTGTCGGAAGGAAGGAAGTGTCGGAAGGAAGGAAGGAAGGAAGTGTCGGAAGGAAGGAAGTGTCGAAGGAAGGAAGGAAGGAAGGAAGGAAGGAAGGAAGGAAGGAAGGAAGGAAGGAAGGAAGGAAGGAAGGAAGGAAGGAAGGAAGGAAGGAAGGAAGGAAGGAAGGAAGGAAGGAAGGAAGGAAGGAAGGAAGGAAGGAAGGAAGGAAGGAAGGAAGGAAGGAAGGAAGGAAGGAAGGAAGGAAGGAAGGAAGGAAGGAAGGAAGGAAGGAAGGAAGGAAGGAAGGAAGGAAGGAAGGAAGGAAGGAAGGAAGGAAGGAAGGAAGGAAGGAAGGAAGGAAGGAAGGAAGGAAGGAAGGAAGGAAGGAAGGAAGGAAGGAAGGTTGGTTCTTTCAGAGGCTTCAGGAACCTATTTTCATTCTAATACACCTTTGAGTGACTTTAGAAGTTACTAGACCATGAGGCAATGCCATCCATCACAAAAGTGTGTTAGTCCATTTTTATCAGTTGAACTTGCATAAGTGGCCACATGCATGTAATCCTATTGTGCTTGCTGCATGCTCAAATAGGAACAGCATTTAACAAATAATTCCAATAATTGATTAACATTCATCTAAATATAACAAACTTGAGATGGATCCATATTTGCTTTCATTCCCCTGGGTCCATTTGCAGATGCAATTTAGCCTGCATCTATCAGTGAATTTATTCTGGAATGCCCTAAGATCTCTCTTTTGATATTTACTCAAAATTCAAATGATCTTAATTCAGTGTAACTTTGGAAGTGAATAAAAAAAGCAAAGTAAGACCACTTTAATTCTCAGTCTGAGATTCACATGACAGTTTAATGAGATTGAAATAATCCACTTTAATAATTAATTCAGGATAATTCTGCAAGTGTCTTACCTCTGTATAGACAAATCCCTCCCAGCTCCACAATGCTACAACTTGAAAAAAGTAAGAACACAAGTTCAGTCTATATAAGAAAATAAAGATAACAACTCAAACGCTGTCTGTGTCTGATCACAGATCTATCACTTCAGAACATATATAAGAAAAAGAGAGAAAGAGAAAGAAAAGATAAGAGTAGATAGCAGAGAGGAAAGATATCACCACCCATGGATCCAGAGGTTAGACTTGGTAGTTGCAGTTTTGACCATCAAAGGTGGAAGAAGCCCCCACAATATGAAGTTCAGTGGGTTGATTTATGTTCAGGTTAAGGTGAGAACACACAGGTACCCCTTCTTGAGGGGCAGTTGTATATTGCCTGGGTCACGCACAGTCTTGTAGTAGAAGGCCCCAGAGATGGGTCTGGGGTGCTCTGGGGACATTTGATGTTTTTGACAACTTCTAACACATGACAGCTGCCTCTCAGAAGGTGCAGTTGAGCCAGTTATGCCCCATCAGAAGTGACAAAAATCTTCAGGCCTACATGGGCATGTCCTGAGACTTTCCATTGGAAGCCACTTAAAATATATGAATCAATGTTCTGAAAGTGAAAATATATATATTTATTTCTTTTAATAACTAACGCTCCACATATTTGAGCAGTGTCTTCTTATAGGTCCACATTTTGAGGATAGCCTGCTAGGCTTATCATCTCTGAATAACTGGTCATATTTTTAGTGAGTCAGGATGCCTTTATATGCTATTTCTCAAATTATATGGATGGTCTTGAAATTCTCACGTAGTTCTTTGCACTGGTTAACAGATACGTATTCATATATCATTTAATTCTAATCATGATCTCCCTCATTTATCCTTATTTTGTATAAGCTGTTAAGGATCATCCACCATCCCCCAACTACTATAACTCAATATTGAGTTTTGGAATAGCATTTGTACTGCTACCTGAAGAAAAAGTAAAAGGTGGATTTATCCTAGCTAAGCTCAATTTGGCAATTTTATCCAGCAACCTCCTAGGTCACCATAAGCCAGTGATGCTGTTACTTACAAGTTAACACTTCAAATTATGTGCTCAAAATTAACATCCCTTTTGCCACCAAAGAAAAAGAGGTGGGGGGGGAGGGGAGAAAAAGGAAACTAGATATTCTTCTTTTGTCCTTCTAGGGATGTAATGAGAACAAATGGAAGTGACCTTACATTGCGGGACACTCCTTTTAGTGTTTTAATACAAATTTCATTACGCTGAAAGTCTTGCAAGGCATTCATTAGAACATTCATAAAGTCTTTGTGGAGGGCTTAATAGCTAAAACAAGCTATTGAAATTAGCCAATCATTTTATAATTGAGCTCCCTATGAATCTTTTACTGCAGTAAGGTGAAGTAAGTTGCCTCAGGTACTGGATGTATGTTTTAGTACTTGGTGGCGTGCAAAATAAATGAATGATAAAAGTAATGTTTAAGACTTCACAACTATTCTTTGGTGTGTTTCTTACAGCTTTAAGCATTTTAGTTGAATCCATATTGAATTCTAGACTGTATTTTTTCATTCTTCACAGAGATTTTCATTGTGTCTTGTCCCATATGTTACACAATTAAATTAACTGGTTTATACCAGTTAATTTATATGGAAAATATGGTATCTGGTTTTTTGTACTCTTGTTCTTAAGATGTAGGCTTCCTTCTGCTAGATCAGAAAAGGTTATTTACCCTGGAATACTAATATTCATATTAGTACCAATCTTTAAGCTGGTTCTGTAACGAAGAAACTATTGCAGAGGGTGCTATGCAAACACATATATACAAAACCCAGTATGTCTTTCTTATAGAATTTATAGCTAAATCTAAAAAAACCTGTCAGTTCTTGCAAAATTGTGTGATTGAATACCTACACTTCACTCCCTTGATCCTCAAAAGTAAATTAATGCTAAGTTGTGTTTTGTTATGTGCACTGAGATAATTAGCTGTCTCAGAGAGGTGATCAAGGTGTTTAACAGAAATGTATCTTAAATTCACCAGTAAATAGTTCTCAGACTCCACACTTCCTCTAAAGCACAACTTCTGTACAGAAACTTTATTTCATTGGGTAAATATTCCCAGTGAGTGAAATGCAGCAGCCTTGTAGGCATTGATCTCTGATTGTGTTCTAAAGAGGAACCATTAAATCTGTGATCTGCTGAGATATGTTTGCCTTAGGAGGCAAGATCAACAGGAGCTGAGCTGTGGTGCTGCTGAGGAGCGGGTGTCCATAATGTCCATGTTAGATCACCTCTGCTGTGGTTCTGTGGGCTGAATGTCCACTTGGGATTGGGTTACACTGGGTGTGCTCTAGAAGCACATTTTACAGTGCGGTTCCATCTGTGGCCAATCTAGTTTGTATATTCCACAATTTGAACCAAAGCATAGCCAGTGAGGAAGAACAGTGAATTTATTTGGGAAAGGCACTCCTGATCCAAATTCAAACAAACAAATAAACAAACACCCTCCTGCCCTAAAGTAAATACATACTTAAATAAGAATAGGAATTAGATTAATTCTATCTTATCCACAAAAATAGGATTTTTTTAAATTGCAAAGCACTATATTTTGTGATATTAATGGTCTCTTCTAGGCCTTTCCTTACAGACTACTCTTTCGATAACTCCTTAAAACATCAGTACTGTTATATATGGGTTTTCATATACATTTTGACTTGTTTTCATAACTTTGGATTTGCGTATATACATGCACGTGTGTTTCTGTTTGGGCACATAAATGTGCAGAACATACAAATGGGCACATGTATACACATATACATACAAATCGCTCTATTAAAAAATACTACTAAATACAAAGAAAATAGAATTCTCTGTAAGTATAATGAAAATGAAAGAAAAGGAAATCTCCAGAGAGTGCAAATGATTCTGGAAGACCATGTTTTGTGTATTTTGCCAGCAGAAGAACCATAGGTGACATTTGTCTAGTTGAGGGATTTGCACCCAAGAATGTTGATGGCCCTTTGAAAAGAAAAGAGGTTCCTCTCCTGACATGTGTCATCCTACTGCAGCATAAAGGACACTCCCAGAATTTCTTAGAGAGCCTGGAGGCTATCACAATGTCATCAGCTTGTCATTTACTCAGTGGCAGAAGGAAGTGGTGACGTGCCCATCTACAAAACAGAGAAACATGCATTGACTTTTCAAGGGATACAAAATAATGATACCATGCTACTTCCTAGCAAAAATCACCTTTCACTTAATACTCAGCAAATATTTAACGTCTCATTAGAAGACATTTGGAGAAGGACATTCTTATCCAAACATGTACTCACATGCTTGGCAGCTTTGACTGAAGTTTCTGTGAATCCAGCCAGTGGATGCCTTGGCCTAGTTAATTAGTCATGCCTTCTCAAGTGTGTTGTCAGTCCTTGGCAATCTAAAAGTCTGGACATAGGCTAAGGCACTGCACAGTGGGAAGGAGGGCTGAAAAAAAAGGATCTTCCATCACAGGTGAAATGATAATTAGTCAGACGTGTATTTCAAGTGGCAGCAGCATCAGAGCAGATTGTGTATGGTATCCTGTAATTTTCTTTATATTTTTAATTATCTTTTAATTATTAACAGTTCTTGTCCACTCCAAATGCATTTGGCTAGCACCAGCTTCTTTTCTCTCTTTTCTTTTCCATTTTTCCCCTCCTTGTTCTAATCTAGCCCCAGTTCCAACTGCTAACGCATCAATGTCAGAAACTGCAGTCAAGCACAGCCTGTCCCCAAATCCCAACCTCTATAAACACGATGGCTCATTAATAACTTAAAAAGGATGATGACACTGATACTATTTATAGGGTCCTGCCAGCCAGGACTGCCAAAGTTAAGGAAATTAACATGGAAAAATTGTCAACTGCAAAACATTAGTGTTTATCAACAGATCAATCAAACTTCAACTACTGTAAATTGTGCTTTTAGCTAAATAAAATGTATCCCCAATGACAATTTATTGAATGCCTTATTTTGTTACTCTTGTGCCCTTGTATCAGTTTCAATGAGAGACAGAGGAAGAAAAAAGAGGGAGACGCAAACTCCTCCATTCCCCTTTCCCTGTTCACTCTCCGACTCCCCTGACACCTGCCAAACCTCCTACAACTGCTGAGCTCTCAAAAGTTACAGCTACATGTTTCACAATGAGTGGCAAATCAGAACTGCTGAACAAAATTCTCATGAAGTCAATTAAGTGTTAATTAGCTTTGACTGAGGGCACACGAGTCTCCAGCAAGCTGAATAAATGTCAAGGTGACGAGGCTGTGTACTAAGTACTGGGTTTACATGCATGGAGAGCTTATGATTTAAGAGGTTATTTCTCTCCCTTCTTTCCTCATTGCCTTCTCTCTCTCTCTCTCTTTTATATCAGAATGAAACAGAATGCTGCAGCAAGAATGAAGTTTTTCTTCACTTGTTCACAACAGTATTTTCTTCAAATTATTGGATGGGAAATTTGCTGCAAAATGTTGGAGAGTTTTGCTGATGCAAGAGAGGTTCCTAGGCACAAGAGATGGCTTTGGAGGGAAGTAACTGAAAGAGACCAGGGAGAAAGAGAAAAATTAGGAAAATATAATGTTCAAAGCCAGCTCCAATCTTAATGTTTTGTTTGCTGCACCTGTGTTCTGAATGGAATTATCAAATAGGCAATAACAACCCACAATAAAAATAACTAATAAATAAATATATATACACACACACACCCACATAGGTGACATAAATTTTAATTAAAACGCAGTCTGCTCTGTCGTGTAGAACACAAAATTAATTTAAAACAAACAAACGAACGAACAAAACCCTTGACTGAAAATTGCACTCTGATCTGACATAAGCTTGGCTAAGAGAAGTAAAAATTAAGGCAAAATATCTGCTCCCATTACATGAATACTAGATGTAACATTATGATTTTTACTACCTTAAGCCTAGGTTGGGGTCTAGAGGCCTCAGCCAAGATCAGTGCCCCAGTCTGGTAGATGCTATTAAAAAAGATTACAAGCCCTTCCCACCAGGATTTTACAATCCATAGCTGTGATCTTGCAATTAACTTACAGTAGGTCGTTTCCAGCACGCAGCCCATGACATGACTGAGGTTTCAAACAGAGGAGCGAGAGGAGAGGTGTGAAGAAGGAAACATTATTACCACATTTTACAGGTTCAGACGGAAAAATTAAGTGCCTTAGCCAGGGTCACACAATATATAACACTGATAATGAAAAAGCTGGGAATTCAGGCTTGACTTCAAGAGTCCAGGCTGCAGTTTGCATTGTAACAGTCTCCCCATTGGAAAGATTTCTAAGGAGAGCTAATGATATCCTTGTGTGGGTGGCAGACAAGGAATCCTCATCCATGACTAACATTTCTGAGAAGGTCTTTAAGCTGGACCAGTTAAAACCAACAGACCAGAAAATAAAGTTAAAGGCATATTATATAGGATACAAAGAGTAGACTATCAGATTTCTGTTTATTTCTGCTTTGTGAGACTAAAATGAGGAGGTGAGGAAATGAGAACTGCACCAAACTTGGATGCCCATTAGATATGTTTTCCCAAACTCATTGGTTAAACTAAGAGTTTAGTATTTGGAACTATAATTCAAGTTCCTTCCCAAAATCCTTGTGTTTCTGCTGATGTATTTAAGAAAATTATAAATTTCTTCCAGTAGGAAAGTTGGATTGTGACAGAGGAAACCTAGCTTCCTCCCAGAGCAAGATTATTTAAATGTCAGACCTGGGTCTGGGATAATTTCTCTTGACCATGAACATGTAAACTCTTAACTCTTCTGAAGGAGATAATTAAGTTGTCATCTTTAAAAGATTTTTGAAATGTTTTAGTCTGTCTATTTCACATGGGAGTTCCCAGGGTAATGATATCATGAAGTACCTGAAGTGCTTCAGGGTTCAAGATCTCGCAAGCTTCGAAAAAAAGCTTTTTCAAAGCTTGTGAGTCCTAGATCTCAGAAACTTTTAAAAAAATGGAGAGAGCTCTCTACTGAACTTTCTTGAGATACAGCCTAACTAACAATGTCAGAAAATTAAAAAAAAAAAAAAAAAAAAGGCAAAAAAAACCATAGATCAACATTTCAGTGGCCTGTTTGTTTCTGTCTTGAGATTTGAAAGACTCATAGGACATGTGAAAGAAGACAAAGCAAAAAAATCTCTCATTCTGTCTGGCAGAGATAATAGACTGCCTAGAAGATGAAGTAGATATTCATTGAATCTGCAAGCCAGCTCATTATTAGCTAATCAACATGAAAACATTATTCATACATGGATTATGATACTTATTGGCGTAGGGTATCACTAATACCATAAATATCAAGGTGAATTAAAAAGTCTATGGACATGAAGAGAAAATCAGTGAAATATCGTGAAACTAGGAGAGATCATTCTGCACCTGTTGTCGTCAACCACATCTAGAGCTCTGTTACTGAGTGAGACAAACACAGCTGCTACAAGCTGGTGGTTACAATACTTCTCTGCAGATTTATTTCTCCTTTGTACGTCAGGACAGTGAGATGACCTGATGAAATCTAGACATTAGGAGTCTAGAAGAGTGTAAAATTTGTTTTGCAAAATATTTCTTTACAGTTTTTGGTCTTCAGTATGAAAAGACAGTCGTCGTTGATGAGTGCCACTTCTATTGATTCTGATAGTAGATTTGGTCAGCAAATAAAAATGAAGCCAAGTTGCTCATATGGCACCTAATAAAGAAACTGAATGACTCCAGGGGCTAAGTGAAAGCAGCCTGCCTCATGTGCTTTATATCAACAATATGTATAGCCTTCTCAGAGTGCTGGGTGCTCAGAGATAGCTCTTGCTGCTCCAGAGGAGGCCTCCCTTTGGAACCAAGTGTTCTGCAAAGTAATGTGATCATAGAATCATAGAATAGCCTGGGTTAGGAGAGACCTAAAACATCATCACGTTCCAACCCCTGCCATGGGAATGACCCTAGACCAGAGGAATTTACAATTCCATCCAGAATGGATTCAAACACTTTCAGAGATAGGATGTCCACACCTTACCTGTGCTAGTGTCTCACCACCCTCAGAGTACACATGGTTGTAGACTTACAACTCCATATCCAGTTACTGGTTAGAGCTTGTCATGGCATCTTGTCTTGGAGTTGATTTTAATTGCTTGGATCTATTTTTACTTTTATTATCACAGTCACAAATGTCAGTAAGGATAAAATGTTTTCCAGGAATTGCAGACATCCATTTTTATTCTTTCTCCACAACTCTTCTCTTGCTGACACTACCTTAAAAAAGAACATAATAATTTTTTGCATTAGAAGTAGAGGAGTCTATATGGTATTCCTGTCAGGATTATCACAAATAGAGCAGGTTACCTATATCTTCTGGACTGTGCACTTGAATATACAAGAAATGCTTCTACAAAAGAGATCAACATTTAGATTTCAAAGTTTACTAGAGCCCTTTCTTCCTAAGATACATCTCTCTGGCAAGCATAGGAGCTCTCAAGTAGGTGTAAATTACATTTATGGCCATGACTGTAAGGTTCATTGACATGGTTAGAGCAGTATAAAGTAGTCTCAGTGAAAATGATAATCAGGCCCTGAGGCTTAGACAGATGGATGGACAAAACAATATCTGTGTAGTTTTATGCTACCTTTGCAAAAAGAAGTCACCAGTTTAAAACAAAAATAAAAAGAATGTATTGCAAAATAAATTGATCTATTATGGAATAAATCCCAGAAACTGTGACACAAATGAAAAGTAGAAACAAACAAGAAAATGACTTAGTTCTCCCCCTGCATGTGGGTGACTGAATATAAATCTGATAAAAATCAGATAGGATAGCTGAGTCTCAGCTTTGACTCAAACAAGGCTCTCCTGTACAGTCCTGGCTAAATCACTTTTCATACATGTCTTCAATCCCTGAGCCTTGGTGTGCCCAGCTATAATATTGAGATGATGGCCTATATTTTTACTTTAAAACACTTTAACTCCATGCATAAAAAGTGCTATATGAAGCCTTTTGAATATTATAAGAACACTCATCTATTCATTCCTCTTACAAAATATATGCCTGAGCTGTTGGACTGATCTCACTTCCATATCAGAAGTGTTAGAGAGGATTCTGCATCTCCCTATTTCACCTTGTAAATTAATATATGTGCAATCTCTTCAGTGTCTTCTGTTCCTAAATCACAACAGATATAAGGCAGCTACTTGCTTCTATTATGTGAGCTCTGCAATGAAGAAGCATAGCATTAATTCTTCTAACCCTGCTTCTGTTTGAAAAAAGCTCTCAGCTCTATTCCCCTGACTACAGTTGGAGGCACTGTAAGCTACATACCCCATTTTGAAGGCATATTTTTCAATTAATACATCAACATATACTTCAATAAGGGTTCATCTATCATTAGACTTCATACACAGTTTTTTACTATTGCATCTAGCAACTTTTAGTGACATTTAATTATCTAAATAATACATCTCTACCTTCTAAATAGTACTTCTAAGGGTGAAAAATGTAGTTTTGCTTTGAAATGCTAGTGGAAATTCTAACAAAGAGTCCAACAATCACTGTCGTTTGAGAATGAAACTCAGAACCCACTTGTAAAAAACAAAAAAAACCAAACAAGTTTAATATTTCTTTCACTTTATTTGTGGCAATGACTTTACTTTATGAAATTAAAATGTGTAGATTTTCATCTAGTGAAAACATGCTCACAGATGTGCTGCTATAACATGGGGAAGGTACAAGAGCATTTTTCCAGTGATACATATAATGATGCATAAAATTAATTTCCACAAGCTACATATAGGCCCCGTATTTGAAAGTGTTCACAACATTTCTTAAATCTTAACATTCTTATACTCAGTCACCACTCAGCAAGCTGAGATGCATCATTCTTACAGAAAACTCATCTCTTGGTGTATCCTGGTGTATTAAGTTTGTGAAGACAGAATTCTGCTGCAGTGCACTGAGGGGGGAAAAAAAGAGAGCTCATTGGCACTAAGTATTTGTTAGCAGTCACAAAATTTTCCACTTGCTCTTTCCATAGCTGCACAAGGCTTGGTTCATTGCTTCAGTCATTAATTTGATCCCAAGAACCATCTTTGCTTGTTATTCGACATCCTTCCTGGCTGCTATTTACTGATGTCCCTCATACCAGCTGATGAAATTAGAATGTGATGAAGTCAGGAGTTTCTGATGGTGTAGAAAAATGTTGAACACTAGGAATTATTATGACAAACCTATTATACTTGCAATGATTTCTAAATTAGGACACTGGTGCAGGCCGAATTTTTTACTGTCCTTCAAGTTCTTGTCAGCCAAGTGCTTTCTGTGGTACTGAAATGAGAATGCTGAAGACACACTGAACAACAGTCTGAAAAAAAGACACTTAGCTTAAACATGTGTCACATTCTCTTTCTTCAAATCTACAGACAAGTATTTCCTTGTCCTAGAAATTTCCTTAAGGGCCAGGAATGATAACAATGTTTTTCCTCAGTTCATTACTGAATGCTCTGCCATGTCTTAACACTTACTGGTTGCAGACAAAGTAAACAAGCTTTGGAATTAGATATTTCAATTGTTTCCTTCAGTGTGCTTCCATACAAACTAGTGTGACAGTCCAGTCTGTACTGAAGGCTGACAAATGTACACCTACCACATAAACTGGCACAAAACAGCTTATCTACCCAGGTTCTGTGCTTATGTGGTTATGTGCTCTGAGCACAAGAAATTTCAAATTTCACTGTTTCCATACCCTAACCTACAGCAGCTGGTGATGTAGGCTAGTGCCTCTTCCAGGGAATGATTATCTGGATTCTAAAGCAGAGTGGCAAGTGGGTCTCTGCAGACCTCTGGGAAGAGGAGGAAGAGAAAGAAAGGCAGAGAACTAGACAGGGAGTAGCAGAGACCTGATGCATGCAGACCGAAGATGCCATGGAACAGAAATATGGCAAATTATGGCATGATGTAATTAGTGCAGTGGGAGAAAGGCCCATGTGAGTACTGCTGAGTGCTGTGGGAGTACTGCACCAGTGGTGCCTCCTAAAGACCTAATCTGATGCTACATTCCTTCCCATGACATAGCAAGTTAATAGACAGCTTTCCTTCTCTTTTTCATGATTGCTTATTTGCTCCTGCCTTTAGACAAAAGGTCAAGATGTGACAATAGGAAGAGCTGTGAAGCAAAAGAGAGAGAGAGGGAATTATAAAAAAATACGGCCTTCAACAATAATTTTCCTTTTCACTAGTTTGGTGTGCAGTAAATCTCTAAACCCACAGTATAAACTCACAATCTGTATATTGCCTCACAAATCTGAATATGGATATATATTAGCTCAGTTGGCTGGAGAACAGTGCTAATAACTCCAAGGTTGTGGGTTTGATCCTTGTACAGGCCATTTACTTAAGAGGTGAACTCAATGGCCCTTCTCTGTCCCTTCCAACACAGAATATCCTGGGATTGCTGTGATCTGTGGTATTTTTGTATTAATAAATGCATGTACATATCTATTTGTATGTAGCACAGCCTTGTATGTGCACTGCAGAGAGAGTGGATGCATCAAAGGTACTTTTCTGCCAGAAAAAATTGCACAGAAACTCAAAATGCTTCTATTATTTCCTTAGTCTTACACCAGGGCTTGCTTCCAACCCATGTAAGAACAACTGCATCATGCAGAAATGCCTTAAGATTATTTTTTGTATCAAATGGGTTGCACTTATAGTTCTGTAAATCTTATACTGTATACCTTATATTGTGCTGTGCTGTGTCCATTTTGGATCTCTCCCTTAGCAGTTCCTCCAGTCCTCAAGCATTGTGTACATTTGATGAGACTTAAACAACACATTTTACAGAGAAATACACAATACAGAGAAAATACAAGAGTATTTTCTCTGTATTAAAGGATTAAAAAGAAAACAAAAAAAGAAACCAAAATAAACAAACAAAAAAACCAAACCAAACAAACCCACATAAAAACAAAGAAAAAAAAATCAACAGCAATCAAAACCCACCAAAGACTTCAGTATCAATGTATAAATGAGGATACATTAAGTTTCTGCTCATGTGTCTGTTTCAGCCTATTTCTATGTTTTCAAAAGTAGTCACATTATTACATTTCTTTAAAACACTTCAGTAAAATATGCTGATTTTGAAAAAAAAGTCAGCAAAAGCTTAGTTTCAAGGGAAGATTGATACATTTGCTTAAACCAGACCTCATCACAGCACCAGATTAGAGAGTTGAAAAACACCCAAGCAGAGGTCAATCAGCAAAATGAAGGAACAAGTTTCCAGAGAAAGGCAGGAGTAGGAATCTTCTCAGCTGGACTTACTTCTGCAATAGGGATGACACTGGAGCTGAGACTCAGACCAGGTCCTCAACCCAACCTCAAACACAAGTGCATTACATCCTATATTCCTTTAATTGTGAAAATGTTCTTGCATATTAACTTTATAATTGCAGATCATTTTGTTATTATTTAAGATTGGAAAATTCTGTCTAAGCAGAGTGAGACTGGCTCTTTGGCAACAAGGACCAGTATACCAGAACAAACAAATGGCCCGTTCTACCCAGTATCTGGTCTCTGGAGTCTGAAGTGGGAGGCATAAAATCCCCATATTGTAACTAATTATGCAGTAATATACCATGGGAGATTGTCCCCAGATGCCTGTATTACTAACTCATCTGAAACCTGGATGAACAGGAAATCTCAAGAGGAAGCTTTATTCTCTCTAGATTTCCAGTTTTAAGAAGTTTTACTGAAGTTCAAAGAAACAGAACAAAAAATTGACTGCTTTTACTTTTGCTCAAAAACCATCCAAAAACCAGTGAGAATCTCTCTTTGTAAGCTCAAACAGTTGAGATTCTCACATTATTCACTAGTGGGATCTGGTTTTCAAAACAGATTTGCTTTTTCCTGCAGAATGCACTGCAGTTTATCAGCCACCGTCATAGTTTTCCTCTCTGTGAGCCACTCATTGCACTGAAACTTATTGATAATTTTGTCAACAATCAGCTTTATAAAAGCTTTGCACATTATCTGCCTAAAAGCTCTGTTTTGATGAGAAAATTACTATTAATGAGAACATGTTCTTTTCTGGCATCAGACTCAGAGACACAGGTCATAAATCTATTTGATCTTCTTGCACAAAGCTAGAATCATGGAAAGAAGCAAGTTCATTCTTTCCTCTCTTCATTGCCCCCCCCCCCAGCTTTTTTTTAAACTCCTGATTGAAACAATCCATTTAGTAATCAGTAATTTATCATGCTTGCTTCCTCCCACCCATTTTTCCCTCTCCCTGTGCTTTTGTTTGGTTTTTATTCTTTATTTCAACATAACAGAAAATCTTCCAGATTGTCCTCTCTGTATATTTCCCTTGTTTTAGCAGGAGTTGAAGGAGAGAATTTTTCAAGGGGGTGGTGAGGAGAGTATTGGGGTTATTTCAGTTTGTAACATTTGGGTTGGTTTACTTTTGGGGTTTTTTGGGTTTTTTTTAAGAAAGTATGTATTGAGAGTGGTGAAAAGAGCACAAAAAAAGAAACTATAAAAATGAAATGTGAAGAAGAATCCTAATATTCTAGTTTGCTCAATGAACTGCTGCCTTTCATATATGTGTCAATACTGCCATCTCTTGCCTTTTCAAGAACCTAGGCAGGAAAGTGTACTTCAATGGAGACTGGAGAATCAACATTCACTCACATATACACATAAAAGAGCTAAGTTTTCCACGAGAGGTGAGTGAATTTTCCCTGGTACATTTTGTCTTGTTTTAGGTGGAATTTTTTCTTAATTTTTCTCTTTTCTGTTGTTATTTATCTCCATATGAACCTTAAACAATACAGCCATGGCAACTGAGACCTCAGATAGTGATTTAAGATTGTAATGTGGATTAACTCAAGCCATTCTGAAAAAGAGAAAGAATCCATATAATAATCAAATAGTGATGAAAATAAGCTTGCATGTTTCCCATACCTGAATGTTGTGATGACAACATTCAAGTATGTAAATACACATGAAATGTGCAGTTGTATATATATTTTTAACAAACATCAACTGTAATGTGAGTATTTTACCAGAAAGCCTTAAGGTAGATAAATCATCCATTGAAATAATTTCCAGAAATTGCAGACATGCATTTTTATCTGTGGCTGGTTATGACAGTGATCTGGTTTGATAGGTCATGAAACATCATGTCGCATAAATGCAGTGGCCAATATTTTGGACCTTATGACTATGATCTATAGCAGAATTATTGTTCCATGGAGATAAACTCACAAGAACTGCATAGTCATTTGTCAGTGAGCAATGTTGTTTTCTAGGCCAGTGCAAACTACATTTCAAGCTTAAATGTCCAGCTCTTCAATTTTAATACCTTCACAAAAGGTGCTATTTTATCTTTTTAATTGCAATGCAGTGGTAATAGTTATACCAGAAATATGTACTCCTCTGAAGTGAAAATCAATGAAAGTTTCATACTTAAAGTAAAAATTGATTTCTTAAGTTAGATGGGACAATTTGTGACTTTAAAAGCATATCACCATGTGGGTGATAAAAAGACAGATTGACACTTTAATTTTTTGTATTCTTACAACCTATTGTTTTGGTCCCACACCTGTTTTTTTGTTGTGTTTTTATAAGTCTTGTTGTGCTTACCAAAACAGGAGAAGTTGTCCTCCTGTACTGAGATGACCGGTTATTGTTAAGGTTTTTTTCTGAAGCTTAATATGTACCCCAGTCCAAGGTGTGAGTAAAGAAAGGCATATGATGATATTGTAAAGCTGTGGGTCCTGTGTTACAGTCCTCTCGGTTTCTCAGAGACACACAAGTTTAAAGACCTCACACTGTTCACAAATCGTGCATTTGCTTTACCCTGTATGTTATTATTATTTTTTCTTGTCATGGTTTGTTAATTTTTGTAATTTTACCTGAGCATATCACGATGTGTACACATGTGCAGACGTGTACGAAGTGAAGTCAGGTGGTAATTAAAGGGCAAAAGCACGAAACCTGGCAGTTGTCTCCATTGCAAAGTAAATGCTTTATCAACAAACCACAGGTGTACAGTGCTAAAGCAGATAAAAACATATAGGACCTGATATGACAGTTCCCTGTTCAAAATACATTAATCACCCAAGGTAAATTTGTGCATCTGTTATACACTGTAGGTGTTTCACTTGCTTTGTTCCAGAGATATTAAAATAGATGAAAATCTTTTCCCTTTTCAATGTGGTTGGTCCAAGAAGCACACAAGGTGTTTTCCTGCGTGACTTCATGATCTGCCACGCCTGATCTGCTTGCTCCTGTGTGGTCACACCACTCTGCTGCACAATGCACAGGTCTGGGAAAGACAACAGAGCTCTGCTGTGCTCCTCAGGGCCAAAGTCCAAGGTGTCCATACCAGGAAAAGTCTCAGTTTCATCAATAAGGTGTGCTGTTCAATTAGTGTGATAGAAACTTTCCCATAATTATGTCTTTCAGTCAATGGACTGCTGTTTCATTTACAGTCTATCAGTAATTTTGAACCCTCAGAGATTAATTAGAAGCAGATAATTTTCAGACAGATCTCCAAAGTCAAATAATTCCCTCTGAAAATAAAGGTCTTCTGATCCTTGTTGATCAATTTGGGTGAGTGCTGGAGGACAACTGTATTATCAGCCATAGAAAACTGAGATCATATATAAGAATAATGATATCAGCTCCTGATTTCATCTGTTTATGAGAGGAACAACCTTGATTCTGCTATCTCTGCTCAGCAGATTTTGGCAGCAGAAGAACACAGGTCACTATCAAGCCAGGTGGTGACATTTGTGCCTCCTGATCAATGGGGAGGTGGTGAATTACCCACTAGACTCATGGACCAAGTTAAGCCTTGTCCATCGACTTAAAGCTCTTTATAGCTAAAAGTGTTTTTTGAAGGTTTTAGGTGCATGATAAATAGTCAAGGAAAGAATTTTCTGTACAGCTTATCATCAGCAAGAGGGAATGCTTTATTTCCTTTCCCCAGCACTTTAACCTCGTCTATTCTTTTTGGCTCCACTGGCTTAACCATTTCACCTCCAGAAAGACATACATGTAAAGAAGTCAAATGCCCATGCTTACATATGATCTTGCCCATCAGCAAAATGCTGCAGCTTCTTAAATACAATCAGGGTGTTTCCCACCTCATGGTGTATCTTGCTTCAGTGTTTGGAGCTATAATGTGCTATTTTTGAGTACAATATGTGTAACCCCTCTCTCTGACCAAGATTTATTTATTTTCTGAGGTGTTTTTCCCTTCCTTTCTCCACCCTTTAATATCATCTATTGATTTTAGCTACTAACAATCACAGAAATACTAACATCCTAAACTTACCTTACATGCTTGCATACATTTTATTATAAATATATATAAATAGTCTTGAAAATGTTTATGAAGGAAGATTCCGGTAAGACACACAGAAATAGACCCAGTCTTGGGTCAGAAGTTTGGAAAAACTTATATGGTACAAAATAGATCATCAGAGTCAGTAAAAAATAATTTCTTTTCATTAAGCAAATGTTTCTCGGCTCATATGTGCTTCTTTCCAATGTGGAATATCTAAAGCGGCTAAAATAGTTACAAGGAGAGATTAAAGCCGATGGAATGACCTTTTAAAACTCTGCACTGACTTGTGGATTTCCTCAGAGGTACATCTGCATCTTCTTAGAGGATTTAGAGGGCACTTAACCTGCAGAAGTGTTAGGAACAGGGAGTATCTCTTTGAGGAGATTCTTTCAACAGCTTTTATTGTAGTGAATATCTCAACTACCAA
This sequence comes from Passer domesticus, assembly GCF_036417665.1. NCBI lineage: Eukaryota > Metazoa > Chordata > Aves > Passeriformes > Passeridae > Passer > Passer domesticus. Next base: position 5,105,455 of record NC_087512.1, on the reverse strand, counting down.
CATGGAATGCCATATCCCAGGCAGAAGCTATCCTTTGCATTTTCTGTGTGTGTCTGTGCAAACATGTGCACTGTTACATGTTATGCATTCACAATCTCAGGATCACAAGGAGAAAAATATCAGCTATTAAAACAAATATACATACATACATACATAAATATATATATAAAAGAATCCTTCATAACAAATAATAAATTTAACTTTCTTCTCCACATCATTGTCTGATCTGCAATATCAGTATTTGCCTTTTCTTTTTTAAGAAATGTAGATTCAATTCAAGTAATCAATTCACTAAAATTTTGCAATTAGCGATGCTTTTCTATAAAACTTGAAAAAGCATCTTTAGTCTTACCAAACTCCTCCATTTTATCTTCTACCCATAAATTACATTCACATCTGATGCAGCATCAGTAACATATGTTATGAATTCCTTTTACAGGTAATTCATTCTTTTTTTTTAAATGTCTTTTTATGATTTTTTTAGGAGTCGTTAAACTCCTGGCTACCCACTTCAGAAGTTTCTTAACAATTCTTTTAAAGTCAGAAGTTTCAGAGGATATAATGAGCAGATTACTTTTTTTTCCTCTTTTTTTTCCTTTCCATATTCTTCATGGGTATTGCTGTTTCACCCCTGAATCTTCCAAAATCCCTTTACTCTCTGAACAGTCACCTCAAATCACACTGGACATGACAATGACTCCAACACTTGCTACCATCACTCAAGCCAAATATGATCTTACAGGATAGTGCTGAGCATCCCAACCAGTAACAATGTGCAGATGCACAGGAGATTTATTGCTCTGGAGGATTTGTAAATAAGATTTTGAAAATGTAAAGAGAATCACTTTCCTGTAGTAAATTAGCTTCATTTCCAGTTGGATTTTGAAAGACTGCTAGGTTATGGCAGATGAGGGCTTTAGTAATATGGGTTACTTTTTACAGAAGACTAGAAGAAAAAGTATTCTAGGAAAGAGAATATATTTTATACGTACTTAATACTGAGATTGGGATTTTTTTGTGTTTTTTTTTCTGAGTGTAATGACAAGAAACAGGAGATTTAACTCAATTGATAATATATAAGGTCTGGTATTCCCTTCCTTCCCTAAATTATCAAGATTTAAAGCAAAGCTCTTCCGCATTAGGGAGGAGTCAGAGGGTTTTGTGCTACCAGCAGCAGAAAGCATGAAGTGTCCTCAGAAAGTGGCCAGATCCACAGGCCCACAGAACCTTATGGGGTTTTCCATACTGATGATTTCCAAATTAACATCCTCATATGAAATTTGGTATTTGCACCATCCAGGTTCAGCCGTTTTTATGTTCCCACATTTTTTGTCATCTTTGGGTTTGCTGAATTATTTTTGCTCCAGACCACATGTTCAGGTCTACTCCTCTGTGGCACATGGGGTAGAGGGTGCATTCTTCAAATCCCTTCTAGCACGCACAAATGAGCCATTACTGTCTGCAACATGTTTCTTTTTCACAGGAGTTCAATGGTGTGGTTTGCTCCCATTCCTGTAGCTCATCCCTTGATATATTAGTTTAGCCCTCATTGTTTGTCATTCAGCTTTGCTTTCCTTTCTTCTTTGACACAGCTCAAGAAATTCCTTCAGCTTGGTTTTCTTTCTTGTTTTTTAGGGGTTTTTTTTTGGTTGGTTTGTTTTTTGTTGTTTTTGTTGTTTGTTTGTTTTGGGGTTTGTTTGTTATTGTTTGGTTTTATTTGGCTGGGTTGTTTTGTTTTTTTTTGCTTGTTTTACTTGTTTTGATTTTTTTTTTTTGTTTCGCTTTTGGTTTTGCTTTTGTCTTGTTTGGTCACCTGAAAATGCTTTATTTATTTGCTTATGTATTGCTGCCACTTCTTTGGCATAGTGGCAGGATTTCTTTGTCTTTCTCTGTTTTGACACTTTGACAACATTCATTCAGACACAAGAAGTGACTGAATGAATTCAAGTAAAATAAGAACTTATTCCACTCTAACTTGTATGCAAGACATGACATTGACCCAAACTGATCATTCATAGAGGTTCGCAAAAATTCTGCTCTTTATTACCTTTGTTCTCAATTTCCTGTCGATTTAAGGGAACAGGAGGTAATAGTGGAATTCTCAAGAAACAGCTCTGTTCCTGAGACATTTTCAGACCAAAATTTCAGATTCAAGAGAGTCTATTAGTTCAGGTAAATGCTGAATACACATCCATTGTATGTTTATCAATATTTATCTGAACCAGAAGCATATAAAAGTTCCTTCATCACTTAGCTAACCTTTATGGCATATGAAATCAGCATCCTTTTCACAGGCTAGAGAAAGACATCACTAAAAACCCCTTGCTGCATTTAATTTTATTATTGAATAAAATATACAGAGTAATAGGGCACAAAAGAAAAGACATATTTATGTGAGAAGGAAATAAATACAGCAAGATTTCCAGAAGAATATTCAAGTAGATGTTATACGTATAGGTAAATACAGGAACCAATAATTTGATTTTTTTTCTTATCACTACCACAGTAAAAAAGAAAATCCTGTTCAGGTCCCACAAGGGCTGCTGTTTTGAAAACATGACAACCAATGAAGTGATCTTGGGCTAATAAATAGCAACTTCTACACCCAAACATCAGTGTTTGAAGTCACCAGCTCCCCATGAATATCTGCTTTACATTTATGCTTTGGGACAGTTTAGGAAAAAATTCTTTGGAGGCTATGTGCCTCCATTTTGATTTCTGCACAGCATTTCTGTAGCTGTTACAATGAGAGAGTCTGTGGCAATAAATTCCTCCATCTTTATGCTAACAGGGGAACTTCCACCAAAAATAAACCTGAATCCTCTGTCCACATTTAAAGCTTTATAGAAGGTCACTTGGCAGGGAGCAAAGATGCCCTGTGGAAGAGAATCTGGAATCAGGGGTGAGTGCTCCATGGAGAAAGCCAGCAGGGTCTTCCTCTCTCCCACTGGGTCGACCCCAGACTTGGTTGGATGTTAGGGGAAACGAGGCCCTGTGGGTCTTGTGAAATCTGTGGCAGGTTTTAACCACTCAAAGGATGCCCATGGACTCCTAAATAAGCAGGACAGCATGGATATATCTGCTTCTTCCTAAACACTCAGAGCATTTCATTTGGGCTGCTAATGAGAGAACTGTGTGTTTTGTACAGGCTTGTTTTGCAAAGTGCTGCTTTGATTCAATTCTATGTGTTCCTGAAAAGATTAATCATAAATTTAAATGCCTGTGAGGCTGGAGTTATGGAAAGGAGTGTAATTGATGTTCCGGACAAAGCGAAATCTCAGGCCTGATGCATTTAACAGGAAATGTTTATTCTGTAAACAGGGAACAATAATAAACTCTACATGTACCCTAAGTACCTTGAACCCTTGTCCTATCTTTTTCCAGGTTAAAATCCTTAAACTACCTGAATTCAGCATATGAAAACCCAGCATAATATCTGTGTGAGTTTCTAGAAATGTTAATATAATCTAAGATGTTAACAGATCCTTGTTTTAACTATTTTTCCATGGTGGATTTGGTGGATCCTAAGCAGTTCATTGGTCAACCAACGATTGCCACAATTGTAAGAAAAAAAACCAATGAAGAAGTTAATGTCCATGGACAAATTTCCCCAGCATGTAGCTATTACCAATAATTATAATATAATATTACCAGTATTACTTATCCTGTGTATCTTACCCACCATTTTGACTGGAATGGACCTCTGATTTGAATGCAGACAACAGGGAAGTCAATCCTTCACTTCTGCTTCTGCCTGAAGAGGTTTGTGTAGAAACAGGATCAGTCTGAGTTTATGTTATCCTTTTTGTTGTGCCAACAGCTATCTCCCAAATCCACAGGGCCAAGGTCTGTGCACAGAGGTGTTGCTGCAGTTGTTGAAAAGGGCCAGTGCTGACAGAAGAATGTTTTGTTGATCCCAGCACAGACTTCCTTTGGACAGAAGACATTTTTTTTTCTCTGGCCAAGGGGCAAGCCACAGATTATGAAATTCTTTGAATATGAAGGACAAAACACCATATTTAAATGTCATGAATAAGAAACACAAGAACAAGTATTCTTCCTCTTACTTTCCAGTTTCTATGTGCTCAACTTGCAAGTCATTTGGTCTGGTACCACAGCCCATTAAAATAAAAGAAACTAACATAATCTGAAAAAAAAAAAATAGAAAAGAAAAATACGCCAAATAATTGCTTTCTATTCTGTGTCATGTTTTAATTAAAGATAGCAGCACCACAATCTGCGATATATCTGGAAATTATTAGAAACCTTTTCCAGAGGCAAAAAGGATCAATACCTCTTTGTCTCAGTGGCATAAAACATCTCTGTGTTACTTCTTTCCTGCTGGCAAAAGAGAAAGTGAAAAAGTCTAAGATGGGAATAATAGCAGCACCGAAGGGGAGAGCCATGTGCCAGGTCAAATGAGCATGCTTTTTCTTTTGTACCTATTTTTAAAAATAAGCAGAGTGGTTTGCATTATGTGATTCCATCCCTGCCGTAAGTTTTGCTCCCTTTGTGTCAGGGGCAGCAGGGAGCACATGGAGCTACTAAGTCAAGACCCTGAAGAAGGGGAATGTGGCTGAGGGTGAGATGAGGCTTGGGAGTCAAGTTCTGGCTTCCCTCTCTGCCTCCACCATGGATCTGTGATCATCACCATGTGTGATGCTGCTCCATTCCCTTGGAGCTGAGAAGGTGCATGTCTTATGCCTTGCACAAGGATGACTCTGTCCTCCAGAGAGGAGGTTTTGTTGACTCTTCTTGTCTACACAAACTGACTTTGGCTTTCACCTTGTCATTTTGTGAAGGACAGCCTGAAAGTGGTGGCACTCACAGCTGCTTGTGCCTCTCATGCCCAAGTTTGCAGCCACAGGTCTCACAACCAGAATGTGCCACACGTAGGGTTATCCTGGCTCATCTTGTTTTCCCCAGTTGTCAGTGGAGAGGAACAGGCACCTCTTGGCTAACAAATAAACCATGAGCTAAAAGAGCCGGATGTTTTAATCCTTATGTTATAGGAAGCCAGAGGTGAGGAGCTCAGATGACAATCCACATTACAGAAATCTGGTGTTAGACAGCAGGCCACAGTTTGCCCATGTATAAACTGAGATAATGGGACAACAATTAATTATAACATACTTCATCATCTTGCTGTCACCTTCTTTTTTATATGACGGTGTTTTAGCCAGCCTGGGGAAGAGAACCCACGTCAACACAGTCAAAGGGAAATGTTAACCCCATGTTTTCTGCTGCCCCTTTCCTTTTTCTTTACACTTCTTGTCTCTGTCTAGGCTGCAAGGCAAAAGGAGATGGGATTGAACTTGCTGCATTCCCTGTCATTTCTCACAACAAAATGTATGTGTTTCTGAACAGAAAAGGAATTTAAAAAAATTTGTTTCAAAATCATTAACTTCCATACAGTCCCCACAAATTCATAAGTGAGTGGCTTAGGACCACCAGATCATTCATTTCTTCACAGACTTTAAAAGTAAACAGTGCATTTTGTATGTCAAGGCTGGAGTCCTGTATAAAATGGTTTGCCTCCCTTTGCATTTGTCCAACTCTCCTTCAACTGGAGCATATATTTCCAAAGAAATCGAACCAGACCCCCAAATTCTTGGCTTCAAGACTGCTCAGATGACACTACTGAACTGTTTCTATTATTAATTAACATTTCAATGAAAATTATAATGCCAAAATCTTTTGGAAATATTTACCAACAAAGAAATTCAACAAAGTAGCTGATCTTTCAGTCACAGAGTTAGTTACCCTTCCCTCTGAATCACTCCTGGGCCTCAGGGTTTCAAGAAATTTCTCCCTCAGCCCCATCTCTATCCAGAGAATTTCCCATCCCCCCTCATCTGTGGGGTATGATAGGATAATAGCAGCAATCCAGTCCTTATTGTCTGTATCTGCAGATGAAGAGTGCTGTATAAGTGTAAAGTGTTATTATTATTGTAAGGAAATAATAATACTAATAAAACAAAATGAATTGAAGTCTTGTCTTCAGATGGTTATTTTAGCAATCCAGAAATCTAAAGCCCATGAAATAGACAATTAAGAGGGGTTAGATACTTAATATCAGTCGTTGTGTTTGGGTAGAATTTTGCAATAACGCAGCTGCTATAATAATACGGATTTTTATTTCTCCTTCCAGAAAGGAAGCAGTCGTGTTTTCGGAGAAGCCTGGACGTCCTGCTGTAGAATGCAGAACTTTGTGTGCCTGCCTGTGAGCTCGAACAGCCTCTCCTCTCCTGTTCCAACAGCTCCATCTTTGGGAGAGAGGAGGCGAAGCGTTCCTTTCCTTTAGCTGGCTTTTCAAACAAAAGAAACCTTGGAAATCCTGTTTTGCCCTGGAATATCTTTTTTTCCTTCCCCTCTTTTCCCCATGCCTCTCCCCACATCGCTTTTCCTCAGTTGGGGAATTAAAAACCCCCAAACAATCCCCCCTTTCTCTCATTTCTGTCATAACTAAGGGCCAGAGACTCATTTAATTAGTCTCTCTTGTGTGGCTTACAGCCCTGTTCAAGGCAAACATTTACCCCTGGGTTTCAGTGCTGCTGCTCAGCCACTGAATTTTCCTTTTTAATTTTTTTTGTCAGGAAAATGTGGTATCATGTTAATGGCTATTGGGGATCCTACGGCTAAATCATAATCATAATTGTCCACACTAATCATAATTGTCTTGCTGTTGCAGTGTGCATCCCTCCCCCCTGTCAGCTTGCAGGCTCATCCTGCTCCCTTGGACTGTGTGCTTACGTTGGGTATGTGCTCTCACAGGCAGGGTTGGCATTTCAGTCATTTTTGTCTGTTGAGTATCTGGGCTCAGGAGACAGGGACTTGAAGACCTTGCAGGAGGGGTCACTCTCTCTGTCTTCTCAAAATCCTCATCCCAGAAAGCTCCCATGAGGAAAACCACTTTTATGTATTTAGAAGGCTCATTTTTCCCTTTTAAAGTGAGGCTAGCTGAGGAACAGGAGCTAGAGATCCAGATTAAGAGCCTCTCTTATCCACAGGCTGCCTTTAATTGCCGAGTTACATTTGGGACTTCTTTTTTCTTACCTCCTGAATCTTCCATGCCCTTCCTTGCAGTGGCCCATCTCCAGCAGAAAGGATTACATCTCTCCTTCACGTCTCATAAACCTGAGGGTTAGGACATGTACAGGACAAAGGGGCTGGAGGGTGGGAAGTTATGCATTACGCAGCCCCAGAAGATGTTTTCTCTGTCCTAGAGGAAGTGTTTCATCATTAGACCAGTTTTCAAGAGGCAGTCAGTCATGAACATCTGTCTCTGTCCTGGCAGCAGTGATGATGAAAGGGAGACTCCTTTAACACAGTTTTTGTGGTGATATGGTCAGTATATTGCTGCCAAGCAGATGAGGCTCTTCAAGTGACATAAATATTTTGAGTGCCTTAAATCCTGATCAGGTAAATATATGCATTAAATACCAAAGTTATCTAGAACTAGAGGCCTGCAAGAAAGTGCTGCAAATACTACAGTGCAAGATTAAAACAGGACAGGTTTGGGATGTTCATTAATTAATCACTAGAAGGGAGTGGGGTAAAAGTACAGATAAATATAGAACTGTCAAGCCCAGAGTGATTTTTTTTTAGTCTACAATCAAAGAGGAGAAGAGAAAGAAAGGGGAAATTTAATTCTCAGCAACTACACAAAGACATGGATAGAGGACAGAGACAGAGGACAGAGAGAGATGGACAGAGAGAGCCAGTGTAAATTCTTTAGGAACAAGACAGAACCCAAGTTAAAAACAAACTGAGAAAAGTCATGGAAGCAGACAGAGTCCATAAAAATCTTGGAACAAGACTAGAAAGGGTTCAGGCAGATGCATCATGAGAGAAAGTAAAATTTTAACTTTAAGAGGCAAGATCATAAATGACATGAAAAGTTAGCAAAGAAATAAAGAAAAATATGCGCTAAGTAATTGAATACAGTCCCAGAAATCTGGCACCGACATTCCTTTGCTAGCTTTTGGCTGCACAGTGTACAGAGGGTAACGTTAAACTGTATCTCAACCAGGCCAGAGAACTTTCTATCAATTTAATGATGTAATTAATTAAATTTTGCTGTTAAAAAAATATTTCTGGTGTTAAGTAATTTGGATGTCCCCATTGTGATCTAACCTGAAATGACAAGTAAGTTTTTAAATCCAGATTCCTTAAAGGCCAAACTACTGACTTCAGTGGTTTTATTTATTATGAAAATAATTTGTATACAGAGTTCAATTCACCACATGGGTTTTTGTTCAGAGATCCTGGTTTTAATGTCACTGGAACAGAAACACATGTTGTCCTATCCCCACAGCTCTGCTGCATCCTAAGCACTCCAGCTTCTCCAAATTCATGCTGATAAAACCTCATTACTGTTCTGTAATGTACTTCTGATACACATTCCCATTTTCACTCTCATCTGCAATCCCCAGCATCGGCTGGGATTTGAAGAATAAGTGCAAAAACAGCTGTGTGGAAAGATGACGTTTTCTTACACTATTTTAGACACAATTTAAAACAAAACTTACCAGAAATCTCCTGAGATGGCCTTTTCTTAAAAAAATTAATTGATAATAATAATTCACAGGTTTATCTTCTTTCATGGTATTGTATAAAGCAATAGTTTTTCCTTCACCAATCCAAGGTTTCTTTCCCCCTTAACTGCTGGGATTGCAGTAAGGTTTCAGCATCTGAAACCAGGAAATTTGGGCTCACTTCCAGCTGTGGGGTCAAGCTGACCAGTAAATCTTACCACCATAACACCACAACTACTTACATTACATAATCCTGCCTTGCAGACAACTCCTAAACTCCTCAACTCCTCAAGAGCTACATCTAAACCCTTAAATATTACGTATTTACATATCACAACATAGAGATATATATACACACATTCAGGTTTCATTTTGCTTCTCATTGGAAAGGTTCAAATCCATGGATCTGACAAAAAACCTGAACTAAACAAAACAAAAGAACAAAAAGCAACCTTCTTAAAACTTTGTCCTGATCAGCAGGAAGCACTGTATGTGGGGTTTCAGGAAAGTCTGTCTTCTGTACTCCTCTGCTTCAATTAATGGTGAGCTGAGCAGGTTATCCTGCTGCTTGCACAGCCTCCTCCTCCTCTCAAGTAATTTTGGTCACCAATCCCCTCTTGGAAGCAGACAAGCATGTGTAATGCTCAGCACATAACCTAGAACATGACAGGCACAGATTTGAGGTGACACTCCTCTGACGTAGCAAGAGGGAGAGGTAGTTAAGCTTGCTCCTTAGTATCATAAAAAGTGGGGAAAGAGTGAAGCATAGATGCTGCCTGCCCCTAGAGAGAAAAACTGGATGTTTCTGGAACACTTAGGGATCACCTTCAGCTATCGAGAGACTGAGGTAGGTTTGCTCTTTCTCATGGAAAAGAAATAAAACAGATGAAAGTCAAGTTTTTGTCCAGTAACTTTAAATAATCTGGTCTCTCCTCTGATCTATAGGAAAGCCAGGAATCCTTTTCCAGTATTGGTTGCCACTCCTTCTAGACACAGAGCTAAAATTTAACCTGAAATTGTACTTGGCCCTAAAATAATGTCAGACTTCAGTTTCCTCTGCACATTAGTAAGCAAACCCAGATTCATACGTATTTGTAAAGAGCTTTACTACATAGGTATGAGTTTTACTCTACAAATTTATAATTTCTTTTTTTCAGCTGAACCCTTTTCCTTTGAGTAAATTGTATTGCATAAGATTGAATTCCTGTAAAGCACACATTCCCTTCCTTTTCAGAGGCCTTTCTGGAACTGTAAATATAAAATATGTTTACCTGAATATTGTTTGCATCCATCATTTCCTCATTCTCCACAATATGCCCGAGAGAAAAGGAGAAAATATAAACTCTGTTCTTGTCATGGGGCTGTCCTCATTTCAGCCACTGTTTTCCAGTGTCAATATGAGATATAGTTGAAGGAGTGCTATCAAACTGCTGCTTTATTGAGAGGTTTAAGATTACCAAGAATGATGGTGTTTTAAGTTAGCTGTTAACTTTGCACTGTATCAGTCGAGAAGAGATCCTGTTAGTGGTTTTCATGCTACATCTGAAGGGAGGCAACAGCTGGCTAAGGGGCAGAACATTTTTTAACCCCTGAAATGAGTTTATTTATTTATTATTTACAACCATTGAATCATAAAGTGAATATGAGGAACTCTTCAGTTCCCACCTGTGCATGGTGCTATGATGTGAATGTCAGATGTGCTACCTCTGTTCAGATCACTCTGCTTTTTCCCTTTATCCATCCTCATCAGCACAGTTAGACCCTTGAATGATGGCCAGCACTCATAAATATTTATTCATGATCTATCAACCTTTAAATATTATGATTAAATATAACAAATCTATTTGTAAATTAATAACTTAAACCAAACAAACAAACAAGCAACATTCTCCAAGGTGGAAAGTGTTTCTATTTGGTTATACTTTCTGGCTTGTTTTTTTTCAACAAAATTATTTTTTATCATACTTAACACATTCTCATGGAAATGAATTCCAGATATCTGTGTTTCATAGTGGAAAAACATGTCCTCTTCCAGTATTTGAAATGAGTCTTGAAATAGCTTGTCTTCCCCAGTCCTGTGTCTAAACAAGTTTCACATTAAAGGTGTTCTGCCTCTGTGGATGCTCCTGCTGTATTTTTGAAATACTTGTCAGTGGCACCCTTTTTACCTTCTAGAGATACAATTACCCCTGGACTTCCAGCTTAATGCCTCTAAAATGCTTCTTCAAAGAGGTGACTAAGAGTTTAAGAACATAAAATGCTGGGAAAGTATCATCAGCAAAACAATTTGACCGGAGATGTGAGGGCCCCCTGATGTTCACATTACTGATTCAGACAGACAGGAAGAAGGGGGAAGGAAAGTTTCTAATTTTTGGATAAACTGTTTGGTTTATGACTGCTATTCCCCTGGTAGATACCTGACTCTGGCACAAGTTTAATGATCCAAGCCAAGGACATTAACTGGTCTTCAGAGAAATCCAGTCCTGCCGTCTCTGCTTCCTGTTCTCTACTTGGCCCTGCCTTTTATGCCTTCCTTTGCTGCACAGTGAAAGTTCAAATAGGCTTACATGGATATAGCTTATTATTGGGGGCCTCAGCTGACAGTACAAATAGCCTTCAGAGCTGCCTTAGGGTGGGGGATGAAACAAGGAGGAGAAAAGAGAGAAAAAAATTAACCCTCTCCCCCAAGTCCAGATGGAAAGTAAAATGATAAGCTACCCTAAACAAGCCTTCTCTTTAAGGCATCCTCTGCAGGTCTGCAGGGCAGCAGGTGGTGGCAATGATTAAGTTGAAAATGATTTTTAAAAAAGTGTTTTCTTCCTGTTTTCTTCTCAGAAAGAAGAGTACAATTATACTTCTCATTAAGACTTGCTCAGATCTCCCCATTGGTAGTTACTGTTTATGTCACTGCCGGTGCTGGTTGGAGCATGCCTGATTAGGTGCAGGTGTTGCACACTAATTGGCCATTAAGTTTTGGTGTGCATATTCTTGATAACATTTTCTGGATTTTAAAATTAGTATCATTCATTTTCTCCTAAGCTGTCTTTGTTTTAATATGAAACTGCGAACTAAAACCCGCAGGGTGAAGAGCGGATGGATCTACACACACAAGCAAAGATTAGCAGCTACAAGGTGAAATGTGAAGAGACAGAGGAAGAACAAAACTATTTAAACATTCACCGAAAAAAAGGTTTGAGTAGAAACTGAGCACTGGATTCTGGTGAGAATCTCACAGTGCAAGGTGCATAAGAACACTTGGGGTGCCATGGTTATGGCAATGAGGCAGAAGCCTTGGGTAGTTTGATAAAAGCTATTGCATGGTGAGTGAAAAGTGGGTGCAGGAGGAAGGTCCTCAGCTTTGCAAGGCTTAGAGCTGACAAGGTTCTAACTTCCAGAATATTTTCTCATGCCAAGATGCACAGTGGAGAGACACAAACATGAGAAGAATGAGGGCTCTGAGGGAAATGAGGCAGCGACCATGGCATGATTTACATGCTGGGCAATGTGCAAACTTATAAGTGTTCTTCATTTTCCTAAAGGAAAAAATATAAGATAGAAGGGGATATTTAATAGTATAGAAATTAGGGCCACTGTTTCTGAATTTAATAAGCTTAGTGGAAATAGATATCACCCAAAAATTTCAACAGGTTACTGAAGAGCATTCAATAAGTAGGATCTTAAAAGGATTGAATTATTTGTGTCTCTACTCACTATAACAATAGTCACTGAATTTCTACATTTGGCATTGCAATTAAATGTCCAAATTTATTTGGGATAATCCCAGGCATATTGAAACAGAACCTGCATGGAAACAAAGGGATCATGAACAAGAAAATCACAGTCTAGACTGTTAGGCCAGGAGATGTGAGCTGAAACCTCTCATATTTTATGATACAAAAAATATGCAGAACAGAACTTCTACTTCCTTTGCAGATCCTTACTTTTGGTGTGGCAGATTCTAGACCAACCCTAACCCTGCAGTTAAAACAAATCTAGGCTTTTATAAAACTCATAACTGATTATTTTTTCTCCATTTTCCAAAATTTGTATTTTGCATATATTCCCCCAAATATGGAAAATTATATTCTTTTCTTTATTGTTACTCATGTACTTACAAGTTAAAAGGAAGACTTTTTTCATAGGACTAAATTCAGTAGGAAGCACAGAATACACTTGTAAGAATGGATATCTTGTAAAGAACAGTTTTTTCGCACTGACCTTTCTTCTACCTTTTTCTCATGCTTCCTTTTTCTGAGAACCAAGTTTAATCCTTTTTGACTGTTTTTTGTTTCTGTATTTTTTAGTCTTATTCCTCATCTCTTTCTCCTTCTACATCCTCTTCACAGATATCTTTGACTGTTGCAAGGGAGACCATCAGAAATGTAGTATAAATGTCCAGATCCAACCAGGAAGTTCAGCATAAGTGGCTTTTATTCTCTCTTTTTGCTATCCTAACTTGAAGGAAAGTTTCTTCAATGTGTGCTCAGAACTCAATATTGTCATAATACCAAGAAAAACTTGTGTTGCACAGAACTATGAGTTACAGGGCCATGTTCTGCCACCAGTCCTCTTAGTGCTGCAGCGCTCACTGCTGTTTGAGAATATGGCTGTATAACATAGGTATTTCTTCATGGTTCTGATCAGCATTACGAGGAAAAATCTGCAACCTGAAAGTTGTGGAACACTATGAGATGTGCAGGAGAGCCTGGAAAAGCACCATCCCTTTTCTAGTGAAGTTTCTTTCAGTGTGAGGCTCATTAAGGCTGCTGGTCCCCCAGCTACTTTGATTTCCCTGCTCAGGGAATTAGTGGTTGGCACTGCAAAGATCTGCCAGTGGGTTATGTCATCTCTGTTCTTCTGCAAAAGCATAAGGAAGTCAGATGGGAATAGGAGGGGCAGGCACTGATCTCTGCACTGTGGCGACCAGGGACAGACAGGACCTGGGCGAGTGGCCCGAAGTTATGTCAGGGGAGGTGTGGGTTGGATATCAGGAAAGGTTCTTCCCCCAGAGGGTGGTTGGGCACAGGAACAGGCTCTCCAGGGAATGGGCACAGCACCAAGCCTGACAGAGTTCCAGGATTATTTGAACAAAGCTCTCAGGCGCATGGTGTGATTCTTGGTGTGTCCTGTGAAGCACCAGGAACTGGACTCAATGAACCTGATGAGGCCCTTCCAACTCAACAAATTCGGTGATTCTTTGATTTGTGGACTTCTCAGGTCTGAATATACTGTGCTTAGGTGGTCTTGCCTTTTTTTTCCCCCTCCACACAGATGGCATTCAGTGGGTTACATTCACTTACTGAAACACATTTAAATATTAATGTAACATGTTTCTCCGCCGGCCCACAGTGGATCCAAGCTTCCTTTCCGTTCTCTCTCACATTGCCTTGTCTGCTGTGGCATACTGCGAGCAAAGTGTTATCTCTCCAATCTGATAGAGCCGCCCTCATTGTACCCTAGATGTCCATTGCAGGATCAGGGCCTGTATTAGTTTCTTTGTCAGTTTGTGTCTGTACACTTTTGCACAGCTTTGGGGAGCACTGTGGGGCCATTTGTGAAATGACAGTGCTTTCTGCCGGCGAGATCATTATAGGCAGAAGGCGTTCCAATGTGCAAATTACAGTTCTGCTTATAGGGAATTTGTTCTGCTTAAAACAAAAGAGCTCTACAAAAGGAAGGTCTCACCGCACTTTCATCTGATTTGGAGCTGCACAGCTAACTTCCATGCTGTGCAGAAATGCACAAGGAGGGTTAAGTCAGTTTTACAAGAGCATCAGTTGGGTGAAAATGCATTTGACCTTCACAGGGTTCTTGAGTCATTCTTCAGCTTGAGTGGCTGAGTGAAGAGTGTGTCATTCTGTCATATAAAAAAAAAAAAAAGAGAGAGAGAGAGAAAAAAATTTAAAAATCGATCCTGTCTACTCCTGAAAGCCTTAGATTTCATTGGTATCTAACTGACATAAATAATATTTGCTTGGGTTTTCATTGCTATTTTTATTTAAATGTTCTTGGGTATGCCAGCTAGCAGCAAGGTCCATTTTTATAGCACAGTGAATTCCCACAGTTCTGGTAAATATAATCAGATAAGGGGAAGTTGAACTTAAACTTTCTGTTGCAGTCAATAAAAGTAAACTTCATAACCCAAGACTATATCTCTATTTATAATTGCTAATTGTAAAAATCTATTCAAGGACACTCTAAAAACAGGATTATAAATCCATCTAATAAAAACCCCAAAAACATAAGAACATAGAGACAGAAAAAGGAGACAGTCAGTAAGAACTAAGAAAGAAAAAGAAGCAGAATACAAAGCAAGATATTTTCTTGAGCTTCTTACAAAACCTTACAAATGTTCCTCAAATATGTTCCCATTGTCCTTCAGTGTTTTATTATCCTTGTAGCAGAGATTTCATATTCATGTAGAAGTTTTTTGACCTGGATCTAGGTGCAATAGTGCAAATGACAATTAGAAGCATAAATTCCTGCAAGGAAAAACATATAGGAAGAAAACTATGTGTTTCCTGCATTTAAGGTTCAAATTCAAGAACTTTAGCAGATTTGCTCTAGCTATAAGAGTTATAAAGTTAAGAAGAGAGTACAGATTTGGCCAGATGATAGACATTCAAAATAAATTCCTAATCTGGCATGAGATTAAATCCCTGAGAGAGCAGTTCAAGTGAGAAACTGAAAATTTGTATAATGAGTCATCCTATGGATTAAATTGCAGACCCTTTAGATAGATACTTTAAATCAGTCAAATTAATAACTTCCACTTCCTTCTTAAGCTTCTGCTTTATTTTACTTGTTATCTATGAGGAAGGAAAAAAATTCATGTGTTCAGGCTGCATCAGCTCCAGCACTGGGCATCAGATTTTCACAATGAAAGAGGCAGTTCTTGTCTCTGTGTTTTCTGCATTGTGACCTTTGCCCAAACTGCTAAAATATCAAGGTGCATGTTTTCCCTGGATGTGGCTTCACAGCAGAGCACAGGATAACGATAGTGCACCAGCAGGATCAGGCAGTGACCCCTCTCTGTGCTGGGCATTGGTGAGGCTGCACCATAAATCCTGGGTTATTGAGGGGCTGGACATTGTCCAGAGAAGGGAATGGAGCTGGGGAAGAGACTGGAATATCAGGAGGAGCTGAGGGAGCTGGTAAGAGGCTCAGCCTGGAGAAAAGGAGGCTCAGGGGGAACCCTGTGGCTCTGCACAACTCCCTGACAGGAGGGGACAGCCCAGGAGATTTGGGCTCTGTTCCCAGGGAACAGGGACAGGAGGAGGGGAAATGGCCTCAAGTTGCATCAGAGAATGTTTGGATTGGATAACAGGAGAAGTTTATCCACAGTAAGAGCTGACAAGGCATAACAGTCTGCCAAGGGCAGTGTTGGTGTCCCCATCACTGAAGGAACTTGAAAACCACATAGATGTGGCACTTGGGGACATGGTTTAGTGGTCTAAACCATTTAGTGGGTTTTAGTGTCATGGCTTGACACTGCTGGACTAACAGTTGGACTCAATCTTAGGGGTGTTTTCTAATCTAAAAATATAGATAACTGCATGCTAAAGATGCAAAAAAATTTAACTGATCACTAACAAAGGCCTTCTAAAGAAGCAGGGGTGTGAACATTCCTCCTTACATGCATTCAAACACAGATTCTTACAAATAGGTTCTTTTTTCTTTTATTTTTCTTTTTTTTTTTTTTTCAAGAATAAGGAATAATTTCAGTTGGAAATAATTCAAATGGTCTAAATGTGACCAAAAAAAAAAAAAAAAGTACGTATTTTGTCCCTGTGGCACAAGTCAGTATGTCAGACCATTATCCTTTTTTATTCCTAGAACCACGGAGTCGCAGAATGGTTTGGGTTGAAAGGGATGTTTACAGACCAACTAATTCCAAAACCTGTGCTATGGACAGGGAATTCTGCCCTTCATGGCTTGACCATGCTTCTCTTCACAGCCCTGCTCAGCTCCAAGAGGGCCCTGAGAGGTGATGGGATAACAGGTGGAGGTGCAATGGCCACACTCTGCACCTCTGGCTGGTGAGGCTCAGTACAGGTGAGTGACGTGACCCAGCTGGGTTTAGGGCATGCTTCAGGTCAGATTTTCCATGGTTTACAAGTTTTTCCTAAATGTGTACAGGATGTCTTGTCTTCTCTGACAGCTGTGATGAAGGGCTCTAAACTGAGAGAGCTTCCTGTTTACACCACTGCTGTGCAGTCAACACTTTTATATAAAAGTGTCCTTTCGTATCAGCCCTCAGTATAAGTAATGTCTCTAAAAGAACTGAAAGCCACAACATATTATGTACCCTCTGTAATTACTCAGTACTATTTTGACATCAAAGGAACCAATGCACAATATTTGTGGTCTTCCTTTCTAAATTCACACATTTTTAGGGCAGTTAGACTGAAACACCATAATATATTTTAAAAATATATTCCCACTCTATTGACTAAAAGAAGAGGAAAGAATTCAGATAATGGAAGAACAAAGAGAATAGCTACATAAAATCAGAATCACTCATACTGTGCTTAAGATCACTGTTAAAATGTTGGGGTTTTTTTCTTTTTTAATGAATATGAGTGTTTTGAGAACAATTTTTACAAAGGAGAAAAAGGAGAAAGCAAGTAAAGTATATTTAAGATCTCCTCAAAGACATCCAGAGTTAATAATGATATACACTGCAGAAAGAACAACTGTGAGATGGGTGCAAAATGCCACAAACCCAGCTAATTAAAAATGAGGTTATTAGTTTTTAGTTACACTGCAGTTAGAGATAATGCTACAAGGAGCCTGAGTGAAAGCACATTTTATATTGTAGTAGGAATTGCATTTTATGTGGCATTTTATTTTATTTTAAGGGGCGCTTCTGTTTAGAGAGATGAAGGTTTCAATTATGAGTTAAAATGGACTCACTGTGGCTTTTCTGTATATTTAAGGGGGGGAGAAGGGGATGAGAAGGGTACAAACTTTCTTCCAAATTTGGCATTCCACCAGAAACAGCAGTAAAAATTTGTTCCTCACCATAAAGACAGCTGCCTAGATTTCCAAGATATGTGGGAATGCCTGACATCTATGGATTTTGTTTTCCAGGATGATCAATAGAAATTATTCACTAGTTTTGAAAGTGTAGCTCTAAATATCATTCTCAGTGTGATTCTAACTCTTTTCCAGTAGATTTATTGCAGGATTTTAAAGCAACTCAGGTCCTACACACAGAGAAATAAACAAAAACAAAACAAAACAAAACAAGTTTGATACTTTAAAAGTATTTCACAAGTTAGTGCTTTTAGAAATACAACTTTTGTTTACATAGATACTTAATATTTAAATAGATGCTGAGACTTTTGAATGGGTTCATATAAACTGATCTATGAGTGCCTACATCTAAAGCCCATTCCAGAGTAAGGTTTTGGGACTTTGTGTAAGAATCACGAGTATAATTGTCCAGCCACTCAGGTCACTGATGGAATCATAGAATCATAGGACAATTTTTATTGGAAGGGACCTCCAAAAGCCATCAAGTCCAACCCCCCTGCAATTAGAAGGGATACCTTAAACTAGATCATGTTGAAATCTTTGATTCTGCATTAGTCTAAGCATTTCATTATTCTGTACACCAGTAATTCTGTATTACCTATAATATGATAAGACAACATAAGTAATTTATTCATATATTTTGAAACATCTTTAGTTGAAACAGTATTCACTATCTGAAGGAAGCAACAAAATATTTGAAAAATTTAACTAAAAAGAAAAAAAACTAGGATCTTACCTCCTAAAATAAAATTCAACCAAAAAAAAAAAAAAAAAAAAAAACCCAAACAAAAAAACAAACCATAATTTGCATTTTCTATCTCCCCATTTATCTATCCATTTATCCATCTACATCTGGGTTGAACTACATAATATGGCATCTTCTCTGCTGCTACAACACGCTCAAAATTAAAATGCACTCTAATATAAAGATTAATCTAGTTAATCCAAAATTTTTTCTTTGATATATGAAAGCAAAGGTAAAGTAGTTTTGCCTGTGCATAAAATCAGGTCAAGGGAATTTAATACATATTTTAGCTACATTCAAAGAGTCACAAATGCACAGCTACCTTTGACTTGTGTTTTTAGCTATATAGTCTTTTCTGTCCAAACCTAAAGCTTTGTTTGCAGAGAAGAATGTAAGAGACACATGAAGGATAATTTTCCTATCACCTGGAGCTGTCAGCCAAGACAGTGAATACTGTCTTTAGGCTAATCTAAAGCTCAGAGTGTAACACAATAAGGTCTGCTTCTTCTTTTGGTTTTTCACCAAATTAAGGACAGCACAGTCCAAAGGATTTAATTATGTACTTGCACTTCTAAGCTACTCAGTGCTAGAAAATATTCCTGTGCTCTGGAATATAATTGCCTATAAAGTTAAATTGTTAAACTTATCCCTAGTACAGTTTTGTCATTTGGTAGCCAGCATTCCCCAGACATTTTCTGGGAACAGTTCAGGAGACAAAATGGATGACTCTCAACAGGCATTTTGGATGTGACCACCCAGAAGAACATCCAGTAAGGTGCTGGACTGTTCCATGCCAGCTGGCTTCTGCATCCAAATCCAGCTCTGTGCACATATAATTTGCTAGTAGAGGTGTGATCTTCGTTTCACTTTTCATGTTACATAACACCACAGCACACAATATTGAGTTGTAGAGGTCTGGAATGGTTTGGGTTGGAAGAGACCTTAAAGTTCACCTTGTTCCACCATGCAGGGACACTTTCCCTAGGCCACATTGCTCAGAGCCCCACCCAGCCTGTCCTGAACATTTATGGGGATAGGGCAGCCACAACTTTTTTTAGACAACCTTCTCAAATGTTTCTCTATCCTCCAAGTAAATTTCTCCCATATATCTTGGTCTAAACCTACCATTTTTCACTTTGAAATCTTGTTCAATCACCCCGTTATCCATGCAGGATTTCTGTTGGTTTTTCCTGACTTTCTCTCTGTTGGGACACATCACTGTTGAGCTTCAAGGAGGTAATCCTTAATTATTAACCAGCTTTCTTGGGTCTCTTTTGGGTCCAGGGCTGTTTCCCACAGCAGTCTACCAAGTAGTTCTTTGAAGAGACTGAAGTCCCCTTTCCTGAAGCCCAGGGCAGGAAATGTGTCCTTGTTGCTTCACATTCCCCACCACCCCCTGCTTGGTGTTGAGCACAAGGTCCAGCACAGCAAGCCTCCTCATTGTTGTTCCTCTATCCCTTAGAGAAGTGATTTGTCATCAGCACATTCCAGGAACCTGCTGGGTTGCCCCTGCTCTGTTGTTTTGTCCCTCCAATCAACATCAAGGTGGTTAAAGTGAATACTATATAGAAAATATATTGAAATGTGAATGAAGTGCTGAATTAAACCAAGAAAACTTCCTCCAGAATCTGCTTGGTAACAGGTTTAAGAAGGGAAGAATTGCCTACTTGTGTCCATTTTGGCTTGGGAAGTATTTCAAAATTAAGAACTTAACTGTGAATTACAAAACACAGCTCCATCCCAGTTCTAAGTAGTAGAGACTTGGCAAGTTTAAGAAAAAAAATTTGCAGCATGTGTCAGTTGTTCAGCACACACACTCACATGCACATACACACTTAATTCAAAGAAAATAAACAATGCCTAATGCTTTGAAAAGGTCACTCAGTCTTTCTGGTGCAGACACTTTGCTCCCTTTGTGACCATTTTAACAAAGAGCACTCTTTCTGACTTCAGCCATTTAAAAAGCCAACCTTTATGCTTGAGACTCCCCTCATCTCTATTGATGTACTCTCATGTGTTGAGGGCTTTGCTCCTGAGGAAAACATATCACTCTCCCTCCCACCCACCATGCTAATCTCGACACAAACATCAGAACCTTCATCTACAGTTTAACATTTCAAACGGGAATTTGTAAGCATCCAGAAAAAAGAAAAAAAAAAAAAGTGGGTGGGGGTGGTGAGGGAGGAAGGGAAAATATCCTTGTGCCTCTAAGCGGAGATAAGCAAGCAGAAAACTTTATCAGCCCTGAGGTCCAGGGCAAAGAATCCAGCTTTTTCCAGGCATCAGTCCCCTGTACAAGATGGGTTGGGGCACAGACTGCCATGATGAGCTTGCATGTTCCTGGGTAGCCACACCCCAATCTAGCAATCATGTCAAGGTAAAAGAAGACACTGGTAAAAGACCCAGCAGTTTCTACTCTGTGTGACTATCAGGACGACAATGAGAAGATGAAACAAATCTCACCGTGATGGTAGGAGCAGTTTGAACGTGCAGGCAGCAACACAGCCAGGATGTGTTCCACATGTTTTCATTCTAACCTGGATGGGGGCTGAGACCATCTGAATTGTAAAGGTGGCTGTCTTTTAGCATGCAGGGACATTGGAGGAGAAGCAAAGTGGTCAGGACTTAAAACCACATCTCAGATGTTTTACTGCAAATCAGGTGTGCTTTCCCTTTATTGACTAATCAGTGGCAAGGGACTAAGCCAACTGCTTGTGCTGAGGAGAAATAACAGCTCTTGGATTCAGTCAAACAAAAAGGAAAAGTTGTTTGTATACTGTGGTGCACATTTTTGTGGGAAAATATGGGCTGCATTTATCTGACTAATAGAGATATTTGCATGGATATCCCATGGATATCCCTGATAGGGATATCCATGCAAATATCTCTATTAGTCAGATAAAAGCACTTGTTCCCTCTTTTTGCATCTGCAAAGTCTTGCTAAGTCTCCCTTTCAAGTAAACCGAAAGAAAGCAAAAGTTTTTTATTGTGCATATATCAAAAGCTGCCCAGAAAAGTGATTTCTGGGTTTCCTCTTCCTATCCTCTGACTGAGAGGAGTCCCAGCTGACTGCAGATTTTCACTTTGCTAGATCTTGCCAGCCTAATATGGTGAGCTGGGTCTCATCCCCATTATTCTGAAGGTTGTTTTTTAAGTTACTCTGGGGTACATGATCAACTGATCATCACACACAACAGTTGAAAGTTTTAAATCAGGAGACTTCCTGGGAAGTGCTAAAAAAACCCCCATATTCTGTCCTACAATTCATTACAAGTAAAGGATCAAGGAGATGACTGAATGCACTCTTAGTACTTCTTTAGAGATCTTTGCATTTTACTATATTAAGACAACAGGATCTCTAAAGATTTATTCTCCAGAAAGGGAATTCCTGTCTTTTAGTGAGCCTTTCATCAGAGAGATGGGTTATTTCAGCACAAGATCTTGTTCCTAAAAACTGCTCAAAAACCACTCCACAACAGCAGTTTTCCTCATTAAAAATATCTTTCATTTTACGTAGAAAATAAATATGTAGTGAAAAATTTTGCACCATTATCATTGTAATGTTTTATTTTAATTAATGTTTTCTTTGAAATTGTGCACTTCTATTTATCAAGTTCATTTTTATGACACAGCTTTTGCCTTATCTATTTAATGAAGTTAAATATATAACAAGAAAATGTGACTTCTTGTGATGAAAACTATTTAATAGATAAATTATTTTGTAACAAATATCTATTGAAAAGGCCACAAATATAAACACACAAAAAATCCAATATTAACTCTGAAAAATGGATACAACTTCAAAACACATTTTCCTTTTCTTCCAGAAATGATTTTATTAAAAAAAATTCACAACCTTCTTTGTATTTTTGTTTTAGTTTCACAATTAAATGGGGGAGAATTAATTAAAAAATAAATTAAGAAAGGTATTTTACACATGAAACCTTATAAACCTCATGTATTTATTTTTCTTCACTGCATTTGTTTAATACAAACATGAACTTTGAAGAAGCTTCTGAAGGCTTCTGTAGGGACTAGTATCACCAGCAGAATATACAGTATTCTTTGTTAGGGAGAAGGAAAAGCTGATCCTTTAGGGGTCTTATCCTAACACATTGCAGTGGACACTATCTGAAAAAAACTAATGAAAGCACTTGTTCCCTCTTTTTGCATCTGCAAAGTCTTGCTAAGTCTTGTCAGCACAGATGATGATGCAGTTTCCAAAGTGAAAAAAATATACACATAGTTGTCCAAAAATAATTTGAACCACACTCACCCATTCCATTGACATACATTTCTCTCCATGATTTCTTTCTGGGATACACATATTGTAGGCACAAAAAAGAAGCAAGTATCTTTTCCAGTCTCATTGTTTATGGTGAGATTTGGTGAAGTGCCTCAGTGTCATCCCTCTCCCCCACTCCCCCCTTTTCCTAAGCATTCTCTTTCATCAGTGTGACTTACTGGGAGTGCAGAGTTTCTACCTGAGATCAATGCAGGAGCAGGGAACATCTCCCACCTTTGTGGAGTTACCACAGCCACGACGTCCTTAGAAACCAACCTGTTCATTGCAAGTCTCCTGTTGAAGCACTGACTCATCCCAAACCTGCTTAGCTGATGAAATCTGACAGCATCACAGCTTGAGTTGGCCCAACCTACTTAGCTTATGGGATCTGACAGGATCACAGCTGGAAGTGCCCCAGGAGATCTGATGGGATCACAGCTTGAGGCTTAGCTAGAGAAACAGCATATATACAATGATCCAAAGTTTGCTTAAATCTTAAAACACATCCTAAAATGAAATCTTCTCCTCAGCTTTAAGAAAAAACAAACAAGCAAAGAAACACAACTTTTATAACAATATATTATTATTTCTTTTTCTATTATTTACTTTCTTACTGTCTGTATGCACTTCATAAGACATAAAAATCAACCTGCAAACAGATTAAAGAATTCTCATGAGGATTACTATCCAAGCCACCAAACCTAAGGGCATGAAGATGCTTGAAGTTTACTGGCAGTCTAGTCAGCTGTCAGAATTTCTTTATCTTTTAGTAGATCCATTTGTAGGGTGTGAGATCAAACAAACCTTTGCCAGAACGTCAGATAAATTTTACCTTAGCTCAGTTCTTGTAGGAGTATCAAAAGTGACTACCACCTTTTTTGTCATAACAGGGATTTTCTCAGTTTATTAATTAGTATAATTGTATGTGCATAATGTTTTATTGGATGCCTAGAAAGTGCAATGAAATATAACCAATATATTTACGTTTCCTTCTTATGCCTTCCATAGGCCAGCTCTGTGGCTGTAACTTTGGTTTACCTCTCAGAACATTATTGGAAGGGTCTGAAAGGTAAGTTTTTTAATGTGAATATCATAGAACTCCACATTTATATTTTGTAGTCAATAAACACATCTTTTTTCCTTTTATGTTTTCTGATATTAAAAAACAAATTGATGAGATATTTCAGTATTCAAATGTTAGTGTATAGCTAGGAAACTAGAAGGTTTCAAACAGAAAACAAAACTAAAAAAATTGAACAAGCAAAACAAAAATCAAAAACTAATAAAAAACTAAGACAAATCTCTTAATATAAGTTAAAGTATTTTTAAAAGTGAGAGATAATTGTAATAAGGACAATTAAATAGTAATATTTAATTAAATAAATAATTACTAATGATGTGTTAAAATTACTGGATGTGTTAAAACTGTAGACATTCACTCTGATGATTTTGGCTTCCTTTTCTCACTGTATAACTTTATTTCATTGCAAGGCTGCCTAAAATGCTTTATCAAAGAGCAGATCTGTTGCACAATAAACCATTCAAAATGAACAAGTAGAATGTACCTAGTTCAGAGACAAATCATCTCCTTTGCTCTCTATTTCGGCTAAATACATTGAGAAAGATTCTTTATACTCAAGGCATCAGATGAATTTTCTTGATTTTATTAAACCTTCAGACTATGTTCATTAGTTGATAACAGCAATTGACAACAGTTACTTGAAGGATTCAAATTAAAAGTGAAATATTTTTGGACACCTGAGTCACATGGAAAGCATGACATGGAGAAATGCTGAGTAGTTCATTGACAGCAACCTAGGAAACATCTTCAGATTGGCTTGCTTTCTACAGTAGACTAAAATACCTCCTCAGCACTTGAAACTCAGTTAAAGTTCATGGAAATCAGGTCATAAAGACTTTCCTTGTCCATCTATCTAAAGCAGTGTTCTTCAACATTTTCAGGTTAGTGACCCGCCTTATCAAGTAAAAATTTTCTCTGACCCTCTTACATTAACTATGAAAATAGGCGTACATAATGTATTTATGATAACAATGATATGCCTGTATAATTTAGTTGTGTGCATGTTTCAAGAGGTCGACAGAGAACGCTTGACCTTGAAGATGAAGGGTGACTGTGGGAGACTTTCATTTTCTTTGTTGATGCAACAATTTTAACTGCTTCAAGCTGACATTGCTTTTCTTTGATGACCATTGTGTCACAGTCCAGAACATGTGAAGTTAATCTAAGGTGGTCAGCAAATATTCCTTTGTAAGTTTTCTGGATAATGGGTTCCCTGTCCTGAAATATATTTGAAAAGTTTGAAGGCAAAAAAAGGCTTTTTCAAATTTGTCAGGAGGATTCTTCTTCCTGTGTTCTTTCTTTATCCATAAATTGTTATGTTTCATTCAAGAAAGAATTTTTAATATACAGAAATTTTCATTGCAAAATTAGCAACATGTTTTATCACCCTACTTTAAGAATAGTTTTTTGAAATAAGTAGTACAAATAATGAACTTGATAAAACACAATTACAAAATTTTTGGCCTAAAAAGTTTGGTCAACTCATGCACAGTTGCATCTTTTTCCTGACATGTGTGGTATTTGGAATATAATTGCATTTCAATGTTGCATGAAGTTCATCAAAATTGTATCATAATTCCTTCTTTCTACAGCTTTTACCTATTCCACAGTTCACTCTGTGTGGGGAGACACAAGCAATCTTCAGATTTCCTTTATATAGACAAGAAATATGAGATGGGTAGCTTAATAGGGGTTGCTAAGATGGGCCATTTGTGTGAGATACTTGGACTTACGTGTATCCTTCCTTCCAAAGATGTAGGGTAGTCAAATAGACTTCAAAACACACAAACAAATGAAAAAATAATTTAGCAGAACATTTTTATTTTTATTTTAGAGGTCTGGAGGCATTCAAGAGTTGATTTATGCCTTCTAGCTTAGACACTCATAATGCAGTTGGTGGTGCCTGTTAAATTCCCTAGGCTCTTTCGAGGTGTGATGCATGTCAGCTAAAGTACACAGCTAAAGTAGATGAGATTAATTGCTCCCTAAAAGAGCCCAGCACCCCACCTGACTGCCACGAGTGCCTGCAGAGCCTGGGGTGAGCCTTGCTCAAATGCAGAGCTCTGCTGATACCTGAAGCCAGACGAGATGAAACCTGGACTGGGATAATCTATCAGAAAATATAGTTAAACTCCCTGCAGAGTTTCAGACACCAAGGAAAACATCACCTATACCAGATAAAGGCTGGGTTTCATCCCTTTTTGTGTCTTGCATAGGACGAAAGCCAGCTGAGTTGGCCAAAGGAAGGGTGGTCAGAGTGTTGCTTCCTCAGGAGCAGTATCACTTCTTGGAGAGAATTGTTTGAAAAATGATGGTGCATAAGTGTGTGAGGCTCAAGGGCAGTAGCTTACCCAGTGTTAGCATAGCTGACATGCTGACAGTTTATATGGAATTTATGTGCCCATTTACTCTGCTTTTTATGGGAAAATATGCTGTTACTTTACAGCTGCCACATCACATGCTACTTATCCTGCCTCAGAGCTACAGAGCACCTTCCTCAAGGAAATATACATACATCAAGTGGTTATGTATTTTTAAACAACATTGTAAGGAGGAAATAATAAAATATGCATTATACTGCATACTTGCAGCTTTTAATTTTTCTATATAATTTATTTAGCAGTTTTAACTTATACTACAGTCATTTGCAGTTATTTTCTTCCATTCACATATTTGGAATGAGATAAAGAAATTGTGAACAAGGTAGTATTTTCAAAAGGACAAAAGAACATGATGGAAATCTGTGGAGGTTCCACAACAACAGAAATACAACAGGAACAAACATTTAAACAGGGCTGATAAGAGGTGCTCTACAATGCTGAATATGAAATATATCACATGGAAAATTGGATGAGAGAAGGCTGGGATTAGTGACATGAGTTAGTCCAATCTTTCAATTAAAACAAAAAGTTACAAATAGGAAAAGAAATAATACTGCTACCATTACATCATCTACCAAATTATCTTGCTGATATCCTTCCTCATTCACCTTGCAATACTTTTTTTTTTCCTTGCCTGGAACTATTCCATTTTCTCATTTCAGTAGAGGAATAACTTGAAAAAGTTGCTTTTTCCTTCTGAAGTGATGCCTTAAACCAGTTTCAGTAATGATGTGGGTAATTACTTCTTACAGAGGTTAGCATGAAGAATAGCCAAAAAAGGCCATTGAGGGAGTGTTATTGCATTCCATAGAACTAATGCTGGTTTAGTCAAAACCACTGGTTTTACTTAATGTAACCCCTGTATAATGTTTGTTTTCTGCCAGGGGATGAACAGATCTTCATATACCTGAGACCTGGGGATGGAGATTCACCATTCTGTCTCTTCCTTGACACTTCTATGTGCAATCCACTTTGTGAGAGTGACTAAAAAATCTACCAAAGATTCAAAAAAAGTTGTTTAAAAAAAAAAAAAAAGCTGGGGAATGACATTTGTCACTATTTAAAAATATCTCCAGTGCTGTACCCATGTGTCTTCCTCAAGCCCTCAGGATTGTGCCACTCTGAAAAACACCTATTTAACTAAGGAGAATACTGAACTTAGGAAAACATCTAAAGTATGCAGGACTGGGGGTTGAAAATCTTTGTTTTCCCTGGGTAAATCTTGTGTTCTGCTAACCTGAAATGCTTATTTTTCTTTTTTTCTTTTTTTTCTTTTTCTTTTTTTTTTCTCAAGGGATTTTCTGATATCTAGTAGATAGCCCTATTTGGAGAGAGCAGAACTTTTGCTGGAAATGTTTGTATTTATCTGACACCCACTTCAGAATTTTTATGTTTTAAAACAACACCCTACATATTTTCCAAATGGCAACTAAAGAGGCAGAAGACAGAGACCATCCATGTGAGTGTAAATTTAAGCTATATTAAACACTGCCTACTTCAAATAAATGCTTTGATCAATCTAGCACTGCTTACAACTGACTTATTCTTGCATATGAAAGGGGAGTGGACAATTTTCTTGGGTTTGTAGTTTTTACATTTTTTTCCTGAGTAGAGAAGCAATTTTTTTTTTACCACGTTCTTTTTAAAATCAGATGGTATCCACCAAATTAAATTAACACTTGTTGCCATTCTATTTTTCAAAGTTTATTGTTTACAGAATGACAGACAGCATTAAGTATGCTTAGAAACAACATTCTTTTATTTCTGAATCAGAGAGCTGAGAAAGTCACCTTAACCTTTAAGTCCCAAGACCAAAAAAATATTCAGTTATACAAAGGTGATAGAAACCTTTGCAAGGGAAAGTAAATAAATTCATTATTAGGGGCCCTCTAAACTAGAGACAATTACAAAAGAATATGGATAAGACTGGACAGGTGAGACTCTTTGAATCCAGGGTTTAGGGACATCCGGTGAGTTTTCTGATGAGAGGTCACATGAAGTTTTTAGTGCAAATGACCAGAAAGAGAGGATAAAAAAAGCAAATGGGTAAAACAGATTTTATTACATGTAAGATATATTATATGTAATATCATAAATCCTGAAAGAAAGGTAAAGAAAATAGATTAAACTGTGGTTTTAACTTGCCTTTAAGTGTTTGAGTCCCCTTACCTGCAAAGTGGAGCCACTTTCCTTCACTGTACTGAAAAAGATGATTATCTACTTCCCTCTTTTCTCCCAATTTACACTTCCTTCCCAGCTGCTTAATGATACAGGGTCTTTTCTTCATCCCAGTACTGAAGTAATGAAGTACCAGTGATGTTTGTCCCCCAGGTCAGAAATTCATTATGAACCTCCCCACCATCAAATGAATTTTGCCATCCAGCCTTTAGTCATCTATTAATTATGCACCCTTTCCTTCTCACAACAGCTCCTGCCATAGCAGTGTCCTAACATCCATTTTACAGATGGAGTTTAACTACAGGGAGATTATATCAAGCCACAAGTTGCCTGTATGGGTGACACAATTTTGCCTGGTCAGCAGGTCCTAGGATTTGTCATTCTTTTCCTTGCACCAGTGTCCATTAGTACTCCACTGACCAACAGACCAGGAAAGAAAAATCTAAAAGCCTCTGCAATCTTGTCACACCTTTTCTGCACATGGGCTAAGGCCCAGCACAATGACTCTAGAAAGCAAGAAAAGGCACTGACAGAAACACCTTACTGAACTGAAACCAGGTGCAATGCTCTTTGGATACAACCGGAGGCTTTATGGAGTGTTTCACAAGAACAAGTCCTTGTCTATTAAAAAAAGCAAGGAACCAAGGCCACTAACTACTGTCAATAAAGAAATCTTGACCCACTTTAGCATAGGACTTGTATAGTTCTCCAAGATATGTGTGACTGACTCTTTGGTTTTGTGATAGAAAATTGCCCATTCAGTAACCTAAGTCTGTACAGTTTTGCTTTGCTTTGTTTTGGTTTGGTTTGATGTTTTGTTTTGTTTTGGTTTTGTTTTTGTTTTGTTTTGTTTCCCCGAGGGGGGAAAAGAAAAAAATCAACACATAAAGGCAAAGACCTTTTCATGCTTAGACATGGTTTGTTGATAGAGCTGGCAGTGTAAGGTTAACAATTGTACTTGATGATCTCTTAGTGGTTCTGAACTCCCATGTTGTAAGACAACTGCTTAAATGTCCATCTTGGATCACTAGGAATTAAATTTTGGGGATTGGCTGGACTCAGTGGAGAGACCAAGGGAACTGCACAGCAGCTCTTTGCAGGACAGGGAAAGGTTCAGAGGAGACTGAGACTAGCACAGAGCAGGCTGGGGGAAAAATAAGAGCTCCATATTTGGATGATTCTCAAAATAAACAGTGAATTGTGGAAGGGGTCTGACTTAATGCCCTGGATTTTGAGTGATTTGTTACTCTGGAGAAGTGGCAAGCCCTTAGTTGTGCGAGTGTTTAGAAAATTCCAGCAGACATTCACTTCCCATTTAAACTAGGAATGAAAATTCTCCATTTAGAGATCAAATTTTAATCAGAACTGCTGCAAAAGATAAGCATGTTTTCATTAACATTTCTAACACAAATGACGTCACTAATAAAAAAAATTATAATAAACTAGCTTGGATTAAAGTTTCATTGTAGTTGCTGCTGTTGCTTTATTAAGCTGCAACATACAACAACTCTAACATCTGATATATACCCAAAATGACCAATGTTAAGGTAAACTCATTTGTGAGAAAGGCAGGAAAGAGATTGAGTTATCCATAAAATATCCCAAAGGAATAATTCTAAACTCGTTCAAACTCTTTAGAGGACTCACTTAAAATTTTCCAGATAGTTAAATCTTCCTTTTAAAATTAAGTGATTTGATTTTCATTAACAAATATGGCCTGAATTTTTCAAAATTATTAGTAATTCAAAATATCTCATTTTATACATGGCCTGTATTCCCATGTGCTGAAAAGTAGGCTCCTTTAAATGGGCTTTACCTGGAAATAAAAACAGTCAAAATTAGTAGCCCATTTGAAAATTTAGATCTAAGTTTGATTATGCTTTTAACGAAAGAAATGAATACATTTCATTACAGCTTTTACTGAAAACTGAATTGAATCTTTACTTGGAGGCTATAATGGCATTCTTGTTCCATAAATGTTATCTTGTAATTTTCTTGTATTTGCCTGTCAGGCTGCTACCCATTAAATTAATTATCTAAACTATTTGAGGCAGGACTGTCTATTTTTCCCTATTGTACCTTTGTTGTAGTGGAACTGCAAAGTGAGAATAGAGCCCATAGATGTAAACAATAAGCAAAACTCCTAATGATGGCAGTGATAAGGGTGATAACATTTTATTTGCTTTTAGCTAGCAACTTATATATGAAGTAAAGAAAACATAAAATGTAAGCCTGGTCAACTTGGATTATAATTAGACTCTGATTATATGTTTGTTCAAAATAATTAGTCATTGCATGATGTGTCTTATTAGAGCTTTTACTTCTTGCGGAAAACTATTGGAAAAACCCCAAATAACTGAACCAAACAAAACCTAGGAAAAAAAAGAAAACACCACACCAAAAAAAAAAGCCCCCAATAAACAACAACAACAACAAAAAACAACAACAAAAAAACCACACACACACACACAAAAAAATCACAACTCCCAATCAGCTAGAAATGCACTGTATTTTCAGAGATTTCCAGTCTTCAAAAGGACCTAAAACATAATCCATGCAGAGTCCCTGAACATTAATGGACATTCTATTTTCCAGAGTCATAATATAATATATTCTTCGTTCAATAACTTAGGAGAAAGCAATCAATACACGGACACTACAGACTCCTGTCTCAGGATTCCCTATGGGGCATTTGGCCTCTCCTGTAATGGGCTGTGTTGTTTTTAGTGCTGCAGTGGCATCATTTAGGTTAACATGACACTTTCTTCACTCATCTGACACCAGGATGTTTGCAAGTCAAGAGGAGAAACATTAAATGGAATAAAACTGGAGGCATTAAGATGAAAGGTATTTCCCAAAGGCACAAGGAGAGGCTTTCAAGAATACAGCAAACTGAGATTTAGGAGAATGTACAGTCAGCAGACAGATTAAGGTAGGAAAATATATATATAAACCAGGTTGATATTTAAGTCATATAAAATTCTTTTGTTCTTCTCATAGAGGACAGAAATGGTAAAAGGCCCAAGGATTGGCCCGCTTCTTTTCTGGGCCTTTCCAATCAGTGAAAACTTATGTGAAGAGATTAAGATCCCTCTCAGTCTCAGTTTATAGTGAGGAGTTTGTATAAGAGGAGAAGACAGGAATTGGAGAGGAGGGCTGGCCACAACAAAGTATGTTATGGCTGTTTTCTGCCCTCTAAAGTGACACAGGGAATGAGAAATTTATTTGAGCTGTCCTGAACTTGCTTTCTTCCACTGTAAACCACAAGGGAAACCCATAACTGCCTCAGGCTGTAATAACATAAGTTCAGTATTGGAAAAGTCATGGGCAGTGCAACCTGTTGGTTTGCTGTTGCTCCATGCCTTATATTATGAGTGAACATATGCAGTAAGACAAGGAAACTTATTCCCTTGAAACCAGTTAATTCCTCTTTACTGTCTGCAGTCAGCACAGAACGTGTTACAGGAAGGGACTGCAGCAATTTATCAACACCAGAAGTTAAAGAACTCTCAACTGGCAGATACTCAAGCACTGAGATGATTTGGTCTGTGCAATTAATTTTTAAATGATAGTTATGAAGGCTGTGGGACTTAGGATCAGTGATTTGCATTTCAATAAACGCCAGTTCAGAAATTCTTCAGTGTTGCTGGAGAGCAACTGATGGCTTAACAAACTTTATTAATTTTCAGTTGGATGTTTATTGTGGTTCCACTTTGAAATAAGATATGGATCAATGCTCTTCTTGGCAATGGTCAAAACTAAAAGGGTTGGGTTCAGATAAATATAGAAGTTTGCATATGTGTCCAAAGCCCATCAGACTGGCTGGTCCTGATGTCTCTGGTTTTGTAAACTTAGCAATGATCATCATCTCAGTACTGTTTATATACAGATGTCTGGGCATTATGAACTGTGCTCATGTTAGTTATCTTCTGATATGTGTCCATTAAAGATTATTGATGCAGGAGGATGTCATCTATGCACCAAGCACATATTCAGACTCTCATAATTATTAGGCATCTGCTTTAGCTATTAAATCAAAATTCCATAAATGCTGCATTTGACCATTTTCCAGATCACATTTTGATTATGTGATATCCTTAATAACTCAGTAAAACTATGCATGCATGTAGGTAGTGTCTCTGGGTATGAGAGGGGATGTCTTTCTCATGGGTTTGAGGTGACTTGCACACTATCCTGTTCTACAGCTTCTTTTTCCTTAAGTCCCAATTTGCTTCAACTCCACTGAAGATTTAGGCAGACCTCGTATTTCTCAATCCTTCAAATAATTTCGAAGTAACTGTGTGCACCACTAGTTTCTGATGCACAAAGTTAATTTTGCCCTATGCACTAACATGGTCAGCTGCTCCTTTGGGATCAAAGGTTTATCCCATAGCTAAAGCTCAAGAATCTCAGTTTCTTTTCCTTAGGATCAGCCTCTTTACAGCAGCTATGATCTTGAATTTTTCAGCTCATGTTTATATGCCAGAAATAATTAAGCAAGCATCTGTTTCATACATGGTACCCATAAAATCTCTAGCATCACTGGACTGCATTATTATTATTTCCCCAGGAAAACAATTCCAAAAAAAAATTTAAAAAAAATATATATGTATGTATGTATGTGTATATATGTATGTGTATATATATATGTATGTATGTATATATGTATGTATATAAATGAAGATATATAAATAATCTATACATTGACATTATTTATAAGGTCTTGAGGACTGTTTCCCTGTACTAAAAAGAATTGAGATACTGCTACTGGGAAAACTGGGAAACTTTATGTTTTTCTCTAAATCCAATTTCTGTAAAAGAAAAAGAAGCAACAATTTCTAGTCACGCACAACTATAAGTTGCCTAATGGTGGAGTGAAAAAACACAATGCTTTTTTTCATTTTCTATATTTCTTTCCACCTCTAAAAAAATTTTGAAAGATTTAATTTTAATTATTTTGGTAAGTATAAAGGCTACATTTTTAGGAAAATTCAGTTTTTTGAATTATAAACACTAGTCCCCATTGCATGAATTAATTTATTTTGAATATGGCATTAAACACTGAGAAAAAAGAAAGATGAGAGGGAATAAGTATGGAAATAAGTAATCACACATACATACAACTCATGAAAATATGGGTAAGTATATGGATATATGTGAGTATATATACAAGTCATGCCGAAATTCTGATATACACATATACATGCATATGCATGTCTACACTAAAGCAAAAGGGTTTATTTTTAATTTGAAATAAAGATTTCAATACAATCAAAGTGAAAGTTAATGTAATGATGTTCTTTTTCATTAAGACAAAATTGTAAACACTTCATCTTTGTTTTGTACTGCAGAGCTTTGTGAGAACTAAAATATGATAGTTTGCTGTTACAAGATGCCTTAGAGGCAGAACATAAACAAACATCCTAATCAGTAAATTGAAAATTAGAGTTCATTATTTTCTCCCCCCTTAATGATTGCAATTCCACTGGCAGGTATTCAGCTTCATATTCATATTCAGCTCAGAGAAAACAGTATCAGACCAGTGGACCAGACGGATGACTAGTTTCTCCCAAAATATTGTGCTGAAGGCTGTGTCTTTGAGACTGCAGCTTACTTGACAGGCACTGCCAAGTTTTTTCCCATCCTGTGCAGAGGTAATACCTTTCAGGCAAAACACACAGCACCATGAGACATCATGGTCCATTCCAGTAATATAAAATACACAGGAGTTGTGCTGCAGAAATTCTCATTTGACCCAAAGTTACAAGCAGTGAGGGGAAAGTGGAGAGCAGGACTAGGCAGCTCAGTTGAAATGGGAAGAACAGGAAGCCCTGAGGAAAACAGCATAGGTTTTGCTTTGTCATTTGTCATGGACCATCTGCCTGACCCAGCAGAGCCAGTCCCCTGGGAGACTTTGAATATGGACATCATAAATAGCTTCAGAAATATTTCTGCTCTGTGTTTGGGCTTCCAGCATGAACTTCTTTAGGCAACAGCAACTGTTCTAGATAATTTCCAAGGAGAGCCTCCCGTGAGACTGGAAATGAGACCAATTTTCTATGTGCCCATGTAAACAAATTCCATGAGCCAAAAAACAACCCAGAAGAACGAGACAAAGTCAGGCAGTTTGTGCAATCCATTGCCACAGCTGAGCTGGGGGCCACAGCAAACAACTCCAGGCTTTTGGAGAGAGATCTGGAACATCTTCATGGTTTGAGAAAATATCTTAGACCATAAGGAGAATACTTTGCACACATACATAAGCTATTGTGATGGAACACTATGGGAGACTTGCAGTACAAATAGCTTATGTTTTCCATTTAGATTGGCATTTCAAAAGTAGTTAATTTCCTCACACTATTTACAAACTTCTTCTGAGTATTAAACACTGCTTTCCAGTTTCCACTTGAAGACTAAGTGGAAACTGTTTGGAAATACTTATCTAGGATTTTAGAGTATGTTAGGGCTAGACTTTGAAATCCAATCTGGGAAGACAAAGCCCTTTCCTGCGCTTCTGTATGGGATTAACACAGGAGCATGAGGAAGAGAAGTGCAAGCAGAATATCTCAATACTGCCTGGACCTGTTACAATCACACCCTTGTGTCCATGGGGGAAAAAAGATACTGGCAAATAATCTCCTATAAATAAAAGACACTGTATCTGTTTTCAAACCATGTGACTTAGATAATGCACCAATTCTCCTGTCACAGCATTTTTAACAGGCTAGAGAAGCAATCTTATTTAAACAGTGTTAAATTTTCAGGCTCCGCCTTCTGCATGAGAACTCTAGCTTAAAAAGTCCATCCTTTTTTCTAGGGGTGCTGCCATCCTGAACAAATGAGGCAGAAGGAAATAACTGGCTTGATCATGTCAGGCAGTGAGTAATGCTGATGTCAGACACTGGCTCTGGAAAGATGCTGAAATTGTAAGTCTCGGTGATTTTGTGGTTTGAAATGCTGAGTAGAGGGATAGTGGATTATGTAGCTGAAGAACTGCTGAAAACGAGTTGTCTTGGTTGTGTCAAAATCTCCCCTATGATGAGCCTAGAAACCTCATCATGAGTCTCAAGAAAGCCATTTCTTTTGCTAATTATTTCCCTCAGCTGTGCATTCAATTTAATGTATCATTCAAGATTCAGATCCTCATACACATACACAAGAGTTGAATAACTGATTGAATATAAACACTGTAGGCCAGTGACCAGTCACAGACCTGGTCCTCAGGAAAAAATAATTTTTTGACTGTTTTGTGAAATCATCATAAAAGAAAATGGTACACCACTGCCAACATGAGACATATCTGAAATACCATACACCTGAAATCTTGGTCAGAATTACCCATCCATCTCAGACAGCCTATACAGTTTTTTTCTACTTCACTCTCAATAGATTGAGAAAGACGTACAACACTTAACCTGAAGCTGCCTGTCTCAACTAACCTTGAAGTAGTTAAAGTTTTGTTAACTTTTAACAACAACTCACATTAACCTTCTCCATTTTCATGTTTTTCATTCTTCTAGTGTCTTTCATCTAAAAGGGATCAAGCTCCAAGGAAAAGGGTGAGGCTGTCCTAATAATTATATTTCTGACAAAAAAAAAAACAAAAACCAACTAACCAACCAAAGCCCAGATCCTCTAGAAAAACCAGGAATGTAATTTAGTTATCACATGAAAAATTTGGGATAATTTTTAGTCAAATTATTACCTTTTTTTTTCAACACAGTTAGTGATGAATATTGATCTGAGTCGTCTTGTCCACACATTCCTTTTCCCTTGCTTGTCAAGAGCATGATAATGATCCCTTCTCCACAGTTAAAACCTACAAGAATGTCTGCATTGCAGATTTCACTATACAGTAAGGGTCTCTGAATTAGCATATAACAGAAATTAAACCAGAAACCATGTCTGCACAGTAATCTACACTTTCCCTGCAGACTGCTTTCACACAGTATGGCATGCTGGCCTGCCAAGCCTGCACAGGGCACACAACCTGTTAACTCTGCTCACTTTTCAGCAGGTTCAGTTCACTCTTTGCTTTTTTTTCCCTATCTAGTAAAGAGGAAGATAATGGGGTAATCTCCCTAAGGCAACCCTAAATAAACAGATTTTCCAAGCAAGGTATTTGAATGCAAAATAGCATTTTAGCAGCAGGTGCTAACTGAGGTCTGGGTCAGTGTTGTCTAGGTTAAAGAGGAGCTTTCAGAAACAGAGGAGCTTTCTAGAAATAAAAAATTGCTTCATCCCTAGTTCAGGTCTACACAGTCCTATTTTAGGGCAAGGTGTCTCCAGATTTTAGACATAAATTCAGCTTTGCATGGAGCCCAATATGTAAAATATCTACTTAGAGGCATGGCAACGTGTGTCTGGATCAAAACTGTTGCTCAGACACATAAACTGAATCATGGTCTGGGTGTGTTCACCATGTAGGAATTGCTTAGATGACCCTTATGGGCAGGTTCCAGTGGCTGCCCTTATCATGTTCACATTGTTTTTACCCAGATTAGGAGATGCAGCAAGGGTAAACCCACTGATATTTGGAGAGGTTCTCACAAGATAACAACAGCAGTTCCACAGCAGTTTAAGCAAATTTAATACAATAAAGTAAAAATGTAAAGACAACAAGCTGACAGTGCCTGCTGATTTTGAGCCAGCACTTACTTTTTTCCCCCCAAAGATAAACCCTCCAACTTGAGGAAACATTTCATTTATGACAGAGCAGTGCAGCGGTGGCAGCAGCCAACTTTCAAAGCAATTATTGCTGTTGAACTGAAGAGGGCTTTAAACATTTCATTCAGATCGATTTATTCAAAAGTGTTTAAGGCTCAACCAAGTTTACTACTGGTGTGGTCATGGGACACTTTATGGTTTATCATAATGTTTGATCAGTTGCAGAGGGACATGAAACAAGGGGAAATGCAAAGGAGGCAGAAAAAATCTGTTGGGTGTTTTTTTCTGTTGTCGACATTTCCATTTCTGGAGCCATTTTTGTGCTTGACAAGAGATAGAGGAGGTTGAGGGCAGTCTGGGATGTAAGGCAGAATTAACTGTCCAACATCTCTTCTATTCTCCAGTGGAGGGTTAAATGTTATGAAAGATTTTAAATCTTTCTTTTCCTTCTGAATTTTGAGTCTTCCTTTTAATGTTATTTTTCTTTATTTTTGCCTTTTTTTAACTTTTTGTCCAGCCCTGTCTCCAAAAAAAGCAATAAGCCTGTCAAAGAAGGAATTAATTAAGCAAATCAATCAGTCAGTTTTATTAAGGAATTACAAAGCCCATGTGCAGCATTAATTATTTAGATAATGGGACATCTCTAAGCCTTTCTTCTCAATTATTGATAAGCTGCTATCTATCATTTTGACTGTTTTAGTACTGATTTGGTTGTGAATGAAGCCAGGTCATTGAGCCATAGCATATGCCAGTTATGAGAGTTGCTAGATGACTAGGGGCAGAAGAGAGAGAAAGATGAGAATATCATTTATTTCCATCCACAGTGATTGCACATATTAAATATTTCAGGGCACGTGTCTTCTTCTGAGCTGCAGATGAAAGGGAAACTGTCCTTCTGTGCTGATATCATCTGGGTGATCACCTTTGTTCAATGAGGCAGTACATGCCCATTCTTTCCCACTGCAATTTCCATGCAACTTTTTTTGTTGACTTTATGTGAGATTCCTCATTAGTTTGTAGGGCCTGGAAAAATGAGAGACCTTTCCACTGTCACAAGAAAAAGTTATCTTTTTGCATCTGCTGATCAAGGCAACTGTTCTCATTTTTCTCTTTACTAGGAATTTCATGACAACTGCTTTAATAGAGAGCCCTTCTGCAGCCCTAGGCATATTTTTCATGCTCACCTCATTAGATATAATATACAGGGAAGTGTTCTCCTACCTGCTTTCATAAGTGGAGAGCAAAGGCATTGACCTCATAATGTTGAAATTCAAGCAATCAAACAACAACTTCTTCATCACTGGGGAAAAGGAAATACATATAAATAGTTACTGATGGGAAAAAGAATTCATAATAAAGGAAACAATGAATCTCAATAAAATTATCTCATAATTGAGAAAACTCACATCCCACTTGAAAACAACTGCAGAAGGCAGAATTTTTTAGGAAATATGCTGACTATTGTACAGTACATAAAGACAAAAAGCTTCATTTATTACTGCCCTTCAAATCATGTAGCCACTTCAGAACATTTTCCATTCTTTCTAAACAGTCTGAAAGGCTGCTCAATATAGACTAGCCAGTAAAAAGGGAAGGATATAGAGGGCGTAGATCTGGCTTACAAGAAGATTGTATCATCTTGGCCTGTAGGATATGTTCAGGCAAATATTGGTCTCTGGCAGATGGACTATGGGTTTAGTACTTTGAGCATGTTCCAAGAATCCAGAAAAATATTTACACTGCCCAGCTACACTGTCACAGAGGAGGGAGGATGTTTTTTCCCACACACCAGCAGCTCCACTCTCTCTCATGGTGTTTTCAGGTGCTTAGGAATGAGTTGGGGTCAGGTGCTGTTCCTGCACACACTGAGGTGCAGCCTCGGGGCTCCTCTGTGTCTGTCTCCAGAGTACCCAGCCCCTAGATTCCAAACTGACTGCTCCTATCTTTCCCACATTGACAAGAAAAGAGACATGTTTCAAAGCATAAGCATATTTCCAGTCATGGTCAGAAGGAAATTTATTGAACCAAGTAACTGGTTTGCGTAAATTGACTTTGTGCCATCCTGTGAACACAGAGCTTTGGAACTGGTGTGATACTACACAGGATTAGAAATGCTAATGTGCCCCTCACAGAGAAAAGACTGCTCATTAAACTGCCTGTGTTCTCACAGTGCTTCCACCTTTCCTAGATCAACATCAAAATTGGAAGCACTGTAGCATTTTCAAGAGGTGAAGCTCAGAATGACAGAGTCCCATCCCTTCACAATTTCCATAAACTTGGCATAGAGATGAGCATTCATTGTTACCTAGCTATGCAAATTATTTTTCCTCAGCTCTCAGCTAAAAGCTATGAATAGGACATATTAAAAAAATGTAATATTTAAGAGTGAGAACTTTTTCTCACTTTGAAAAGTTCCATTTTGGCACAGAATTTGACCTTGAATATGAAAATTCCATCCAAACTTGCATCTTATTTTCAGGTAGAAACCTGAAAGTGTAGTATAATAGCCTAAAGAAATGTTGCTGAAGACAGATATAAATTCAATTTTACTAATAAGAAGCAATTAGGGCTTGGAAAAGAACTGGATGAAATCTGTGAATTAAAAGCCAGGAGGTTAGGGAACAAAGATTCGTAGTTCCTGGCCATTTTTATTCGTTACTCTATTCAAGGAATATGCCACTTTTTGTAACTGTGTGGGCTTTCTGTCTTCCAGTGCATCTATTACTTGTCCACTGACAGCTGCTTTCTGGCTGTAGCCTTAGGCTCAGCACATACTGCTATCACTTTGCCTCAGCAATGCTGTCCTGCTTTGACTTTTGCCAAATTGTGTGTCATATATGCTAAAAAATCTCTGCTGTTAAGGAAGAAGAAGGCAAAAAAAGCAACCCAGAGAGGAACTGTTCATTGTGGTAATGCAGAAATAACAATAACTTTTACATACATAGGTGGACATATGTCTGTATAACCCCTGTATAGTATATCTGACACTGACTGCAGCTCACTCAAGAGCTAAGCACAGCACAGTTGGGAGAGTAACACAACAATATCTTTGGCAGTAAACCAGACACACCAGCATTCCAAAAGGACACATATTGTCACAGGATTGTCACCCTTGAGGGTCCATCTCTGAGTGACCAAATGGTTTTTTTGCATGTTTCTAGTTTTTAAAAAAGGGAAATAAAAGAAGTATCTCCTCTCTTTTGGGTTATGTGTCTGACAGATGGTGGGGTCAGAAATGTGTTCTTGGTATGGGTAAGAAGACAAACATCACCCATTACAATCCCTTTTTCTTTTTGTCTCCCTACCCCCAAGAAA
This sequence comes from Passer domesticus, assembly GCF_036417665.1. Taxonomy (NCBI): domain Eukaryota; kingdom Metazoa; phylum Chordata; class Aves; order Passeriformes; family Passeridae; genus Passer; species Passer domesticus. The sequence goes on along the minus strand of NC_087512.1, from coordinate 5,065,227 downwards.
ATACAGAAATTCTGTGGTTTGAGAAGCGGAATCAGGACACACCTTGTACTCAAAATGAATAGCTGGATCCATAGTCCAGTCTTTCCTTGGCAGACAGATCTTTCTGCCTGAGCTGAAACTGCTTCTGCTGTGACTCTACCCCACCTTCCGAAAGAATGTGCTGGGAAATGGGATAAATTATCTCCATCATGGAAGGACCACCACCAACAGTCAGTCCTAAAAGTTGATGATGCTGAATTGCTCCTTTCCCCAGCAGTTCTGATGCAGTGTGAGCAGCAGTATTGAGCAGCCTGTGCTCAGCCAAAACAGAGTCCACAGCCATGTCACTTGTACCACATCCCAGAAAGGATATTTCCTGAAGTGGTCAAATTAAAAGGGCTGATGTCTTGAATTCTTGTGAGAAAAGTGCTATTAACTGTCTAAAACCAAGTGCTCCAAGCTCTGTCTAATCCCAAAGATTTTAATTCTTGTGTCAGAGTGCTATCTAGCACTGTGCTGGGGTTTGACTCAGCAGTCAGTCAGATAAGAATAACTTCATCACTTTTCTGCATTGCTCATGGTTTAACTGTAGTTCTAAGTTAGTGAAATTCCTACCTAGTACAATGAATCCTGTTCTTTAAACATAGGCTGAATTTAGCTTGATTAAGATGCAGAATTTAGTTAACAAGCATAATTCTTCACATTCCTCATTATGACAAAAATTTCCAGTGCTGTAGTCAGTGCAGAAAAAAATATTTTCTCTGTTGTGATTTCTGATGTTCTGATTTCCAGCATGAAAAAAAAAAAAGGTGAATGAATTGAATATTTACAGCTGTATCCCCATGTGGACCTGTCCTGATTATCTCGTCTCAGGACTGACACTCTAAGGAAGATCACTGCTTCCCTGAGTTTATTCACTAATCAAAGGGGTCCAAGCAATAACTTCAGTCGTGCAACACCTCAGTCTGTTTTACCTCCATTCCTGTAGGGCAGCTTTATGATTTCCATGGTCATACACTGTGCTCATGTCTGTGAACTTCGTCTCAAGTTGTATCAAGTTTATCCAACATTGATAGAAAGAAAAGGCATGATTTGAACAAGTTCAGCAGAGCTCAGATGTTCATTATTATTTCTTTTACTGAAAAACTTGAGCACATTAATTACAGAAACATGTCATTGTGTCAGCTACTTTCTAAACATGAGACAAAAAATGGTCCCTACCCTCGAAATACTGGGCAAGACAAAGGCAAAATCTAAAGAGCCCCTCAGGAATACTGGGAACAACAGAACACTACTGGTTATTGTTGTTAATGTATTGACAGCCTTTCTGCAAAGGTGTTACAGCAAGTAAGAGCTTTAAGAAGGAATTTGAAGAAGACTGCAGAGATGTTGTGGCTTTTCTTCACAGGAAAAGCCAGTGAAACCCCATGGGGATAAGTACAGTGGAAAGAACAAAATAATTGAAAATTCCACAAACTGATCATGCAGGTTAAACACCACGTGCCAGCTGGAGGTTGGAATTAACCTCTTGAGAGCAGTGAGAAATTATGTACAGAAACAATCTTGAGCCATGACTGCCTTTTGCACTTCTTCAAAGCAGGGAAAGAGTGAAGGCATGAAGGGCAAAAAAGATACAATACCAGTTTTTACGTCAAAAGAAAAGTTGTCTGCAGCATTCACACCCAGATAAAAGGGATATTATAGAAATTGAGATGCAAGGTGTTGAGAGGAGGGGTGAGAGTTTCCCTGTGGACAAACGTGAAAAACCATGCTGTGCACGTGATCTGAAAAAAGAGTCAGTCAGATGTTCAGGGTGGGTACTGAGGGTCTGGATAGATTTCTGCACAGATGTCCCGTAAGCCCACTTTGCTAGGCTAGATGGAAATGAGCAGGATGATGGACACCCAGAATCTGGCCTTGTGGAGCAGGGAGTGGGAGGAAGGCTCAGCATAAATCCTCACTTCAGATCCAGCCCAGAGCAGAGAAAGCAAGGGAAAAAATGACATGGAGCTTTCTTTTTTTGTTTCTAATTAAAATAGGCAAAAAGAGTTTCATTATTGAATTTATCCTCTCTATAGCTGAAACAGTAGATTAAAGTCTTCTATATTGCTTGCTATCTTGCTAGTTTTCCAGTGTTCAGAACATTGCTGGTTTAATTCTTCATAGAGCTTTTTATTTTTCCTTTTAAAGTGGTATAAGCATATCAGTAAATCAGAACTATTTTATTATCTTCAGTTTTCCTCTGAAATTTGTGTTCCATGCCCTTTTTCTTTCTTTTTGTTCTGATGTCTTTCCCCTGCCCTGAATTTTACTAATTCTCATTTTATCTATTTATGCAGTATCCTCTTCCAACTGTCTTGTCCAGATGATTCACTAACGACTGGACTAATGGCCATCTCACTCCTTAGCAGCTGAGAGGGTGAGAGAATGAAGGGGTCAGGCCATCAGCTGCTGCAAATTGGTGCTGCACCATTGATTTAATTGAAATGGTGCCAGTTTACAGCAGCCGAGAATCCGAGCCTGGAGCTCTGCTCAGCCCAAGCTCAAGGAAAGCACATCTCCAATCTGTTCACCCACCTGAAGTTTGTTACCTGAAGTATGTTAAAGCTCAAGCTGGCTACCCATTGGCTCTACAGATGAACACTATCCAATTAAAGAAAAATGAAAAGCAGCAGCATCCAACCATTTACTTTCTTTCTCATGGCCCTCTCAAAGACATCGGCATCTTTGTGCTTTAGACATGCACATTTGGTTTTGGAGGAAAAAAATATCAAGTAAACAGTAAGATCTAGGACATTGCCACAGCTCTACTGACTTTAACTGTGTTGCTTTTGCACTTCAGTTTGCTGATGGTAACACTGGTTTTGGTTCATAGCCCATACATTTCACATTAGTGCTTTTCAGGACTGAGGCATAAATTTTAACTGCAAATGTATAGCAACTCCCATAACCCGGCAAGGAGTTTTACACCTAAGTATTTAGAACAACAGACTTGAATTTCCTCTTTCCCCATTAACTGCTGGAAGGAGCAGAGATAATTTCTGACCTGAACCATTTGGTCTATCCCTTCCCTTTCATTTTCTATTCAAGTGTGACCATTTTGCAAAATATGTGTGTAAAACACAGTGTATTGCTACTGTTTACTGTAGGGAATTATACGACCAGTTTATGTAGCTCTGTGGTGCACATTCTCTTTATTCACATGGACTGAATAAGTTTAAAAAAAAACCAACAAAAACCAAAACATAATCTAAAGTCACATTCCATATATCAAATTTCATTGTATTCAAGGCAGACTCACCTTTCTGAGTTGTCAAGATTGTCCCATGGATTGCAAGATGACAAACACCTAGATTTTGACATTTAAATTGATAAAATAGAGACAATATTACAAATTACAGGGAAGAAAAAAAGAGAAAATAACCAAAAAGAAACCCAAAAAAACAACAAAACCCAAACCCAAAAACCTGAGGGCCTGCTTACTTTTTTTTACTTTTTTTTTTTTTTTTTTGGCAAAAAACCTGCTACAGAAACAAATGTAGATGAGGGGGGCACTGAGCCATATAGAAGTGAGTAATTATCTACTGTTACAGGCCTTATTATCTCTCCAAATGTTTGCTAAAAATTCTATTGGGCAACCATCTGGACCCTGAGCTTTAACAGTGGATACAGAGTGGATTGTTGCTTTAACTTTTAGATGGGAAAATTTCTTTCGTTAATTCTTTCCTGTCATCTTGTGCTAAATAATTTAGTTGAATGTCTCCTAGATAGTTTTCTGAGTCCTCAGAGTCAGTGCATTCTAGATGATATCATCACATAAAATATTCTTTGAAAGTTTATATATATCGGATTTTTTTTACCACTAGAGGATCTGAGGACACTTTGCCATCTGTTGTAAGGGTTTGCTAATGCACCTATTTTCTCTTCTATCCCTAACATTCTCTTTTTAAATTACTAGGCTTAATAATTTGCCTAATTGGTAGCCTCCCCCCACATCTGAAATTATATACAATGCATATTGCTTCAACATCATCTCTGCATATGAAATCTAGCAGTTCTCCTCTAAGAATTTCCATTGTTACTGTATTGCTGTAGTTTTCAACAGCAAATATAATTTCCTTCATTCAGGCTGTGCTAAATAATTCAATAACATATCATCAATAACTATAGACCAGTTGCTTAGCTTGAAACATGTCTCTACTTTGCTGTGAAGGTCATCACTATCAATTATGCACCTATCTTCCATGGAATGTTTCAATTTAGTATTATAATGATAAGAATAAATGATCTTTGTTCATATGAAGGATATTTCATTGACATAGGTTTTCAACTGTTTTTTCTTGGTTTGTTTTTATTAGTTTGGTTTTTTTTTAAACTAATTTCCAGAGAGGCACTGCAAGATATCCAGCTTTAACTGTCTTGACCAAAGTCACAATACTGCATGAACAGCAGAAACAGAAATATAATCAGTCACCTGATGTTCTGCAGTTGCCTTTGGATATTTTCAGAGAAGCGATGTGATGACCAAGCTGTGAGTCTTCTCTCGTGACACTGAATCCATATTGCCTCCTCCCTACCAAATGATGGCTTTCAACTCTCCCCAGTTCCAAGTTGCACAGGGAACCTGTAATGGGATTGCATCACATTTGAATTTACCTTTTGAAATGCAGCCCTCGGGCAGTCTCTGCATTCCTCTAGCTGAGCAGAGATATGGGTGAAACAAGTTCTTGATTTAGCTGCCAATAAGTGTCTAAAGCACTTCATGACTGACAGTCTGCAGAGGAGCAGCAGGATCCCATAGGAGCTAACAAGGGGATGCAGTTAAATCAGCCTCCCAGCCCAGGGTAGGATTGTTCCAGAAGCAAAGGGAAGAGAAGACCATGACAAAGTCCCTGCTGTGTCCCTGACTTCCAGCACACTCTTATCCCCGGTGGGGAAAGGTCAGTGTGCCCTGCACAAGGTGCAGGATCCTCCTCCATCCCAGCACCTCAGGCACCCTCTGGCACCTCCCACCTCTCTCCCCCAGTTGAGGAGAAGGAAATTGGAAAAGGTACACACATGTGATTTGGGCTCCCTTTAGTCAGAGGTCTCTTATAAATGAGAATGGTAATATTCTATATATAATACCATTTTCCTACTCCTCTCTTGCTGCAGTTTTTTCTACCTATTTTCCTTTTAAATCCATCTTCTCTTGTTCTGCCTGGTCAGGCTGACTGTTCTGGTGGTATTAATTATTTCTTGGAATTGGTTGCTATTATACTGTATTCCTTTGTGGCTTCAATACTTCATAATCTTGGATTAGTTTAGCTTATCTGAGATCTTTTGCTTAAAATATGTAAATAAAAATAACATTTCCATAAAAAGTTAATATATCCAAACAGGATTTTGCTTTTTCTAATCATAGTTAGGATCAGACCTTTGGATTTACAGAACCTCTCACTAACTTTACTAGAAGTAGGTGTGTGTTTGGCAGCTCAGAAACAGACTGTCTGTAAAATCTTGACCTGAAAACTCCAAAAAGAAAAAGTGCAATTCTTAGAAGAGGGAAGAAAAGAAGTGTTCCAAGGGCTAAAATACTTGCAAGATTGGGAGATGTGGGATAAATTCATCTGGATGATAGATAATCCTGAAGAGGGAGAAGAAATGCATAACATAACTTCATAGCTTTTAATTCTTCTAAGTCTTAGTTGAAACTCTTCCATCAGGAAAACCAGTGATTTCTGTACTCCAAAGCATCCTCAACAGAGTTTTGGAAGCCACAGGCTGGAACTCAAAGCAGTAGTTTGCAAGAGGGCATATTGCTTAACAGTGACAATGACACTAATGGGAATGAGTGGGGAAGGTCTGTGCTAGAACTCACTGATGGACTCTCAGAGGATGCAAACACATTATTATAAATAGTAGCTGCAGAGAGGAAATGGGGAAAAGTGTCATTGTGCCAGCTGAAAGGACTCTGCAATACAGAGGGTAGAAATTGCAGTTGCAGATCAAAATTATAATGCATTTAACCCCATGCTATTAAACACCAGCTATCACCAGGATATTCAGCCTGGGAAGCACAAATCCTACTTTAATCCTAAATTCTCTTTTGACCATAGCAAACTCTCACAGACCTTTCCCTCCAAACAACTGCCCCCACAAGTCCTTCCCCTTTACCCCATGGTATCACCTGGCAAAAAGTCATACAGATTGATGCAAAGACAGTTGAAAGTAGAAGGGAGTTTCCTCATTTCTCTTTCAGTGCACATCGGTGTACATTTCTGAGCATACATAAACAGTCCATACTCCAGGAATTAAAGACCAACACCAGTGAGCAGCCCAGGGATATATGATCAGACATATGGTCACATTTGTTGGCACAGAGAGGTGAACCCCAGGCACCCCTAGTGTCAAACAGTTTGCCTTAAAATAAGCGCTATCATTTAAGCCTAACCTCTCTCCAATCTCATCATTATGTGAATGGGATTTTGTGATGGCCTACATGTCTACTTCAGTACCATCTCGCTATTGGGGGGAAAAAATTATTATCACAAGGAGAGCTTTGGAGCCATGACTTATTGCAAACCCATCCACTGATTTGTGTAATTTTTTCCTCTTACTCCCTGTCTTGTCTCCTGGTATTCAATGTCCCTACAGAAATGCAGATACGGCCTGCCCAAGGCATGAGCATAAAGGACGTATAGGTTGAATGAGGGAAGCTCAGCACATTTTTAAATTAAAAAGAACATCTGCAGTTTTGCTAGCTGGGATAAAAATTACAAGAGCTGTGTATTCTCATGCTTCAGGGCATAAACTGATCAGTACCTAGGGTCAGGTACACCCCAATCTGTCACAATTAGGCACATACACAGAGTTTAAAACTTTCTCTAGAAACAGCTGTTTTTGGCTGCTGTTGCTGACAAACACAGTGGATTGAGGGGTCCACTAGCTGGATAAGGAAAAGGAAGTTCTGATTTTCTGTTACAATACAGTTTATACAGAAAAATTTATGTGGCTTGAAAATGCACATGTAAAGAACTTTTCCTGTCGTTTTCCTTTTATATTTATGTTAGGAGTCCCCTCTCATCTTTTCTCTGATCTAGCAGGATATTTTAATCAGGGAGACCTCTCCCTAAAAGCATTTCTCTCACCTCTTTGATGCAGTTTACCAGTCATCTTTCTGTTCCATTTAGCCAACTCCTGATTTTTTGTTGTTTGCTTTTAGTCCTAAAAGCTGCACCAGAAATACAATTTTCCTTTGTCCCTTTAGATGTTGTGAGCCGCAGACAGAAGGAGAGAAGAGGTGATGTGAGAGTTCACTTTTCCTGCCATTTCTAGACATAAGAGGACAGCCTCTCCAGGTAGCTGTTCTCATAAGTGATGCTGTCTGGACAGGCTAAATGATGGCATGTTGAAATTTCATACGAAGCAGAATGATTTCCATATCTGCAGATCCTCTTCAGTGGCATTAGTTATGCTAATAAAGTGGTGCGACTTTTCTGGCAGTGCTTGAGGCGGCTGCCAGGCTGTGACTGAAGACTCTATCTGGGGAAATAACTCAGCAAGTAAAATTCAGATGGCCGACAACCTGCTCGGGTTCCTGCTCCTCATCCAGAGCTGTGCATGAGCTCTATTGTTGAGCGCATAATAAACTGTGCCTAACTCAGACACAACCCCGCTGGCATCTCAGACATTACTTTGCAAAGCTCTTCAGGACACCCCCAGTGTTTGCTTAATTTATGTGCTGATAGGCATTTCTATGACATTCATTGCCAGCGTGCAGAAAAGGCTGGCAAAGTTATTAGGGGAAGCAAGAGGAAAACAAAAGAGAGAGTCGGTTCGCACATTGCGCCAGATGAGCCCACCAGCTGCTGGAGGAAGAGGCATGTGCCACTCCAACAGCAAAAGGAGGCAGGGTGAATGCAAGATGAAGCTGGATGTGAGACTGCACCCTTTCTTTGCGCAGCACTGGGGTCCAGAGCCAAGCTGGGTGGGAGGAGAGGAATGAGATGAAGAATTCAAATTCTACCCCGTCCCTAAGGAAAGCCCTTGGAAATTTGCAGTGCTCTGAGAACCAGAGGGTGCAGCCCTGTACATACAAGAAATTCCTCTCTACAGGAATGAGCTACTACATCCCAAGTCTCTATACATTGTGCTTTTGTGGGGTTTAAATTTTCTTGGTCACGTTTTATGGTTTTCCACTTGTTTTGATCCAGAATTTAAAATTAAATAGGGAAATCTAAGGAAGGAACCATCCTGTCTTGGAACCAGCTCTTGTCTTGGTTCTTCTGAAGATTCTATTCACAATATGTGGTGGAAGATTTCATTGTGACTAGTCTTTCATAAGAAGCCATCACAGAAAGATCAGCCATAGAGTTTGCATTTGTTTAGGTAATGCTATTCTTTCATTCATGTTGTGATGACAATTGTTCTTCTGTTCAAGTTTGCAGAAAACTAATTTAACAAATGATGCTTTCATGTGTGCAGGATGAGTTTCTTTCCCCTTGGGTGATTTGAAGCTACACAGATGAGAGTCTTATCACTTCCTGCTGAGTGCCCTCTTCTCTGGGACAAAACATCCTGTTCTTTTTTTTCTTTCTGGCTTTCTGGGCTTTGTGGCTTTGTACCTTGCTCAGGTAAAGAAGGAAATAATTGTTTATTATATCACATTCTTCTCTTCCAACATGTGCTTTTAGGAAGAAGGTTACTATTTAATTTCTCTGGGCCTGCAAATGCAGTTGTGGGGATTGAAAGTCCCGACAGACCTCTTAATGGACCAGCCTAACAAACTCACCTTTAATGTTCAAATGTTCCTGTCACAGAGGTGTCAGATAAATACATAATCTGCCCATTCACAAGAGTTTTAGTATCTACTAGAGAAGCAGAAATACTTCTACCCCAAAATATTCAGGCACCTCATGAATTATAAGCATTTCTGGAGCAATGTTCATGTAGAAACTTTTCTCCAACAGAAAAAAAAAAATTATCGCAACAAAACCCCCCTAAAAAGCAAAACCTCTGCCCCCCTCGCCCCCACTCCCCATACACACAAATAACACCAACAGTACAAGATTGTCCAGGCCTTTTCCTTTCCCAGCTGGTGGAATCTACTTGTATACCCATAGCCCTTTAATAACACATTGCTAGTGCTAGTAGCAGGCTGTCAATTTTGGGTTGAGTTTGCAAGGCCTCAGACACATCTTTATTCTGTTTGAACTTTTCTTGACCCCCCTGCAGCTTTGTTTTGCTTGGTTTAGCTGAAACTGCAATTTTTCTAATGACCAGATGGCTATGGCTAATTTGTTTTATTTCTGTTTATCTTTTTATGCTACCACCATGGTTTTATAACTCTAATTCAATGTGATATAGAGAAATGCAGCTCTGCTAAGACAAGAGAGGCCTTAAGATGTGGGGACATGGGATGATAAGTGGAGGAGTGGAGTGATAAGAGATGGGACTGGCACTGGAGACCACATAGCTATAAATAACTTGCTCAGGTAACTTAAAAAAATAAGGACCTAGAGATAGATTAAACCAGGTTTAGGAGTAAAAGAGGAAATCATGTCTAATACATGAGGAAAGCACTGTACATCCAGATGTAGAGATGCAGTACAAGTAAAAAAGAATAAGGTGTACGGTTGTGCTAATAAGCATGTAAAAATGACCACAAGTGGATCCTGAAGTCAAAAAGAAGAAACCACAATCACCACCGTCATGTTCCTCCTGGCAAAAGCTCCAGATGCTCACAACTCTGGAGCCACACACACCACCAGGATGAAACCATTCACCTTCAGCCCCAGCAGAGGGGGAGATGTGTGAGCATAACACCAGGAAAAGTGACAGAAACTCAGCTTTGTGTATATTCTCAAGCATAGAATTATTAGTGCTGAAACTTCCTGCACAGAAGTGTTCTCTCTTTTTTCCACACTAATTAGATGAGGGCTGATAATGATTAAGCAACTAAGATTTTATTATGCCAACAATAAACTCTTGGCTTTATATTTAAGACACATTTAGTGTTTGCCCATAAAAATGGTTGTGAGAGTCACGCACTTTCACAATCTACATTTACCATAATCTATCAATGTCTGGAAGATGCACTTCATAACCAGTTTAGGCTGATGAGAGACAATAAAAAGGATGGTCCTAGTCCCCTTTGTCTAATACTTGTGGCTGGATATTTCTGCCTTTTTAGTAGAACTGTGTTCTCTGATAGAGCTGAAAATGCCTCTAATTCTAATTGCACTCACACAAAAAGTAGTACCATTCACTAATATTTTCACTAACAACAGTGTTAATAACAAGATAGCTGTGGCAGTACCATATTTCAGGGCTAAAAGGTTACAGCTGCCTATGGTTACAGATTCCTATGCTAAAATTCCAAGCATTATCCCCAAAATGCTACTACTGAAACCTTTTGGATGCAGGCACAGTTAACATGCATACATTTGGAATTGTATGACTGCAAAATTAGCTGCCAGCATTATACATTTAGGTGACTGAAGAAGGATAAAGACAGGAGGCAGGAGCTGAGGTGGGAATGAGCCTTATAAATCAGCTTTGCCACCCAAAAGGTGTGCGGCTGCACCGCAGACTTGCTGCTTGCTGCTCATTATGTGTAATTCCCTTCTTCCAGGGAGTTCAGTTATCCACTGGGAGAGCAGTGAGATGCAATTTTTCAGTCATCCAATCAGGGAACATATGATTTCAGGGGCACAGCACAGTTTACGGAAGAACAGAGAATGAGCAGCTGAAGTGAATAATTCACAAGCCATCCATAGGCCGCGATTTGTTTGTATAAACTATTTGGTAAACACTTACGCATAACTATCATATTCATAGTATTCAGGAATGGCTTGGGAACAAAGGCCAAAACTCTTGAATAATTTATTCCCCAGGAATTATTCAGATTGCTTTCGTGGTTTCTCTGGAGCCCCTCTCCCGTGGCACATTCCCAAAAGGCGCCGTGCATTCAGTGGAAGTTGGCTGTGCCCCAAGCAGGACGGAGCGCAAGGGTTTGGAGCACGACCTGCAATGTCTGGAGAAAACCTTGTCTCCCTCCAAGCTGAGCTGCAGACACCAAGGCACAGACGGGCTGTGTGCCAATCTCCAGTATTTAAAATACAACCACAACCTGGTGAAATCAGTGCTGAAGCAATATGTGATGGAGACAGAAGTTTAAATACAAAAAAAAACCCCAAGATAACAAGCAAAAAAAAATTCAATCCCTCCAAACAAAATCATAAGAAAAGCAAAATAAACAACAAAAACCAGCCAACAATGTACAGAAAACAAAACTTTAAAATAAATAAAATTCTCCTGCTCTATATTGTGAACAGCTAATTATTTTGCTTTATTCTTTTTCCCTCATATTGTTTTAAAGTTGCCTATTTTCTGAAAGCTGGTTCATTTTTTTCTTCTGTTCATATTAATATTTGAGACCTTATCTTCCCCATTTTCTGTAAGGATTCCTATAAATGGTGAGAGAACAATAGCAATCAAATTTTGAGATCTCAGGCACTGAAAACAAGATTACTTTGCTGGATTTTGCTTGAACATTGTGAAATGTTGCTCTCATTTTCATAGTTGGGGGATTCTTAGTGCTGTAATTTATTTACCAGACCACAGTCAAGGATGTGCATAGAAACACAAAGAGAAATTTTCCTTTTCTTCAAGTTTAATATTATGGCAATAAATTTCTTTCTGTTTCCACTGACCAAAGACAGTTTGGGTAAGTGCCTTCTTGATTGCATCTGCTAGCAGAAGAGATATTCCCTCTTCATTAGAACAGGGGCAGTATTATCATTAATTTAAATGTATTGATTTTACTTTTTTGTACAACAGATGCTTAATTTCAGTCAGGCTTTTCAGATTTTGAATGCCCACAAGGAAATGATAATAAAGTTTCCCTTTTGCTGATGGTTTCTTTAGGGAGTATTTCCTTTCTGCCTATTACAATAAAGGGTTATTTTTCTTCCTTACTGAATTTTTTCTCCGTAAAAAGCCATCCTTGGCTACAAGGGAAAAAAAATCACAACTGAGAAACATTTCCTCACAATCAGTCTATTGAAATGCACCTTGCACCTTCACAAAAGGGGAGCTTCTGAACCATGATGAATAGGCCTTGATTTTACAGGCCTAAGTGATATTTGAGCCACAGTCATTCCTAACTTGCTTGTTTTTTCATTGGGGTTGCAACTATCCAGGTTCCCATGAAACAGTCAAACTACACCCAGAAAGGACTTCCACACATAGAGAAACTAGAATATTTAAATTTCAGAGGCAAGATGAGGAAATAAACAGGAATTTGGGAAAGTGTTCAAGACCAGATTGGACAGGGTATGGTCTGGTGGAAGATGACCCTGTCTGTTTGAATGAGTTTCAAGGTCCTTTCTAGAGACAAACCTGTTCTTTAAACCTATGTTTTTAAGTCAAACTCTACATTTAATGTACAATTTGGCCTGGTTTAGTTAACCAAAGCATTCACTATTTGTCTTCATTCTGTGTGCATTTGGGGATTCGTTGGGGATTTGGGGTTTTGGGATTTTCTTTTTGTACTGTTGTGTAGGTTTTTTTCCATGTTTCCCTGCTTGTTTGCTTTGCAAAGTGATAATATTTCAGCATAAATTATTATTTTGAAACAGAACAATGCATTTCAGCACTTTAAGGTAAAAAAATGTGCACTGTTGTGGCTCAGGGAAACTCTTCTGTCTCTTTCAGGAGAGCTTGAAGCAACTATCTGTTGTTTGCCAAAATCACAAATTAAATTGTTTGCCTGAAATTGTTTTCCTGATTGTTTTAAGCCTGAATTTCTTTGAAAATCCATCTAGTTTAAGGTGTTGACCCTGACTATGTTCAATGAAAATAAGGAAATGGTGGAGTTAAAAAAGAAATAAAAGGGAGACACTGATGGTTAGGATGGGAAGTGAAGACATTGAAGACAGTCCTTGATCAACGAAATGATAAATAGAAGGTAGGTCAGGGAGAAGTGCCCTGGAACCACTAATTTGCAAGAGCTTCCTATATCATTAAGCATCCACTTTTCTGAGCAGGCAAAAATTAAAATTGTGACTAGTTTTAGGGACATAACTCTACATCAGTAAAACTTCATCTTGCTGACCACAGCCATATGCAGCTATTGCTGAACTAAACAATTTGAAAACAGTGAAAGGCTGATTTACCTGTCAGAAAGTGTTAAAACTCTTGGCAGAGTCAAAATTAGAAGTTAAAATGCCCTATTTTACTCTATCTTCTGCAGAAGTGCTGTACCTTTAATTTTCATAATCTCTGCAGCTTTAAATTCAACATTTATTTTTAACACATATATTTTAATGAAACATGAAATATAAAACGAAACTCCAGTCTGCCTCCTATGAGCATGGAGAGAAATCCTAATTACCTGTTTCAAAAGTGTGAAGCTCTTTCTAATTTTCCAGCAGCCAGGTTCCTTAGACAGCACTCAGTATTATAACTATTTATGCCAATTGTGCTATTTCATGCATAAAATTACCGCATTATTGTTGGAATAGATGCTGGAGAGATATCTAAGCAGGGTGTAATCACTTCACTTTCTATCAAATTGTGCTTCTGAAAGGTATCATAAATTTTATTAGAAGGCAAGAGGCTAATGGAAGCCAATCAGCGTTAATGCTGATAAAATTGCTTGTATTTTACATTATAAAACGGGGAGATATTTTTATCGTAAGGTTCCCTTTTGTTTTATTAAGAGCATATCATGGAAGCTAGGGTACAATAGTACAACAGAGGGTTGTCAGTAACCCTCTCCTGTTTCTCTTCCTGCCTTAGCTTACAAAAAAGTTTGTGTCTCAAGATGCTTTCAGATCTTTGGTGGTGTAAAGGGAGTGCAAAATAGGTTCCACAAACACACCGGTCTGCTGACTTGCACAAGTCTTTGCAATGATGAGGTGCATCTCTGATGAAAATATTTATGTCCCAAATGTTATTTGGTGTTTTTATTGTTCAAGCTAATTGTTTTCTATTAGGCTGCCTATAGAATCTGGAGAGGGATAGTTTTTATGACTCCCCAGCTTATTTTTAAAGCTCCACAGTAGAAGAATTAGAGTGGATTTTGATATGGGAAGGATGAGAATCCAGAAATGGGTATGGAAAAAAGGGGCTTTACCCATCAAGTAGTAATTGAATGCAATTTAAAGAAATTGGTATACTTTGATGGTAAATTAAAAGTTCTCTTTTTTCCTACCTGTTAATAAAATTTTGTACTTAACAGAGTCACATTTGTGCAGTCATTTGCAAAACAGCTGGTCCAAATTAGTTTGTTTTTTTTTTTTCCCTACAACTGCATCAGGTAAGTGTGGTTGTTTCTGACTTACAGTTAGGGAAACAGAGACACCAAAAGGTATAGAGCCAAGACCCCAAAGAGGGAGTTTGTGGTAGATCTCATACTGGAAATGAGGTAGTGATTCACAGGTAGCAGCATTTGGTGAATGTGCTGGGTATTTACAAAATATGAGTGGTTTTTCATGCCCTGGCACTGCAGGGACAGCACCTTTGCAGGCTTTGAAAATCCCTGTTCAAACACCTACTTTGCCTGACATGAATGCTTATCTTCATCCGTAACATATACACTGTCCCTGCACATAATGCAAATATTTACACTGCCACTTTTTGGGTCATTGTTTGTAGCATTATTAATGTTATTAGCACTATTTGCACTGCAGCCATGAAGGCCCCTCCAAGACAGGGTGGTTTGTGTCAAACACTCTACAAACAGATGTCAAAGGACAGTCATGGCACTGTTGGATTAAGAATTTAAATACTTAAGGCAAACAGAGACTGGGAGAAACCACCCTGGATACCCTGAGCAGACAGGTTTTCCTGTGTTTAGGAAGGCAGGTGACAGGTACCTGATCTAGGATCAGTTCACAATTTTGCCACCGATTTTCTGTGTAATACATTACTTAATCACACCACAATTCCTCGGATTTCCACAGGAGTAATGTCACCAATTTATTCGGAGTCTCCTTCAGGTCTAAAATTGCTGGTGCCTAGACCCAACTCCAGCTAATGAAAAAGAGTCATTGACAGGATTTGGCCCATTACTGAATTCATATTCCTGCCTCAGGTAGTCATGCATATTCCTGTCAAAGCCCACATAGTGTAACACTTGGTGTTAATGGAGTCACAGTAAGGATGGATTTGTTCTCATCCAACTACATGTTTTAATTCAAAGACCACATTACTGTTCTAGTGATAGATTAGATAAGAGCAAAACACATTTATTTCTTTTAATTCCAATTATGTTTTAAAAGTCTGTTTCTGGTTGGCTGTTATTTATTTGCAGCGCTTTTTATTATTATTTTATAATTGCATTGCCTTGGTATAACTTTTTTTTTTAATTTAATCCTCCATTTTTAAATACAATTTCTTCACCCACCAATAGCTGCATGACTGATTTCACTGAATGAAATTTATAACAATGAGAGAACAAAAGGGAATTTAGTCTGGATCCAAACTAAAGTCATGTTAACAATATATTCAATTTTATAGCCTCAATTTCAATGGGGCGCCCAAGTCTTTCTGAAGTCAACAGTCTATTATCATATCCCAAAACCTGAGTATACTTTTGTATAACTGGAATTAGTGTAACCGTGGTTAGCTTATCTGACTTTGCCCTCTGAAATCATTGACTTTAAAATACCTGTCTCAGGCAGACCACAGTGAAGAATAGAGAATTATTATCATATTTGCAACAAAAAAAAAAAAAAGAAAAATGTGAAATGAAATTCAGGCTGGAAGTATTTATCATAGCTAGGTAGGAAGTACTGCTAGAATATAGAGACAATTTCAAACACTCTTATCACATTCTTGGGCAGTGCATCTCTTGTGTCAAGATACTACATTTGTGGAATGGATTTTGGCTTTTAATGAGAACCATCAAAGCATCACAAGACCACAGGCTGACAAAACTCTGCTGCTCTGCTTTGTGACTGAGACACTTGCTTATACTATCACTGCAGTTATAACCCACTATCTTAAATTCTGCTATTTTCCACATATGTGGTCAATGTTTCTTCATGTTCTTGACCATGCTGTGCTGTCTAACACATCACCACCTCCTTTCTCTCTGTGCCTTCCATCATGAAAGGCCCCTTGCAGAAAGCCCCGCTGTTGACAATTTGAGTGAAAGTGGTTTCCCCAGGGGACACAGTAACTGCAGTGGGATGTTAAGATATCCCAGGGGAGGTGAGGCTTTAGATGGAGCCATTTCTCCTGCTGAGGATGTCCCCCTTTGTTCATGCAGCTGAAATGCCAAGCTGGAGATTGGACAGAGGGTTTGCACAGCCCTAGGTCTGCCTCTCCTTGTGGAGAGTTCTGCAGTCACTCGTTCACAAAAAGCACTAAAGGCAAACTGAGGCACCAAGTGTCTTTCATGTGTCAGATCATGCTCTGTTGGTCCCGCAGGAAGAGGTTGCTTTTTGAAAGGACAAGGGATACATCTCTGCACTTGAATTTCCTACCAGCTGATGATGCCTCTGATGCCTCTTATAATCATAGAATAACCCGACTTTGGGATCCACAAGGATCACCAAATCCAACTGCTGGCCCTGTACAGGACATCCCAAGACTCACAGCATGTGCTGAGGTACGTTGCCCAAACTCTTCCTGTAGTCTATCAGACCTGGCACTGTGATCACTGACCTGGGAAGCCTTTTCAGTGCCTGGCCACCCTCCTCCTTTGTTTTTTTTCATTTGATGAGGGTTTGCTGTTCTTTTTCCTTGTGCATGTTAATAACCAGATCCTTTTTTCAAGCATTTCTTTTGTTACAGCAAAATCCAATGCGACCCAGACCAAGATGGAAAAGCCATAAACATCTTCAGCACTTGTGCCTGTATACAGACTGTAACTGAAGACAGCTGCAGCTGAGAAAAGAGTTTGCAGTGATCTTCATTCACTGTTGGTGATTAAAATATATATTTTGAACCACCTAGGCTCTGAATCTGCTTCTGTGATTTGGGAACCCCCTGGCACAGAAGTAGCCACAGTGATTCACAGTCAGAGCACAGATTACCCCATACACAGATCTAATTTTGGGCTTCATTGATAGTCTAAGACTATCAAAGTTCCACCTTTCCTTGAAAGTTACTTTTGTGTTTCAGGGACAAAAATAAAAGTAAATCTGATCAGGTTTTCTGTTGTTTTAGTGCTTCAGGATTATCCAACTTTCATTCAATCTCCATATGAATAACAACACCCTTATGATAATGGCTTTCAAATACAAGCATCAAATAATTATGCTGACAAAGCACTATACTTCAAACTTTTCTCAGACTGATGATAGAAAACATGAATTATCAGACACAAATATGCTGTATTTCCATCCACATTCTGTTAACATTGCTGTTCTGCAATCTCCCTGAGATGAATCTCAGCAAAAGTACTCAGTTGATTTACAACCTTGTAATTCATTTGTCGTCATTTATTTTCCTTTGTATAAAACAAGATGTAACTGCACAAATGCTGGAATCCAGAAGTGCTGGATTAAGAGGATTCTGGCTTGTCAATGTCCTTTTACAAAGGAGAAACAAAGGGAGTTTATGCAAGACAACACAAAAATATTCTGCTAAGCATATGAAACAGTTTGTAATAATATTCCTTCTTTCTAACAGGGAAAGAGGGTTGGCCACATTCTGTACTTGAGTAGTCCATTTCTACATATGCCTTTTCACTTCAGATCTTGCAGAGCACAAAGTATCAGCAAACTGAAAATATATATCCAAAAGTATAAAGATAGACGATAAGACTCTTAATACATGCTGGGCTATGCAAAGAATTAATTTTTAAAATTTTCCTTCTTTCTGTGGTACATATGCATCAGTCCTCTGTGATGTGTGAGCAATAAATTCACATCACAGCACCAAATTTGCATTATGACTACCTGTCAGCCACATGAAATACAGAACTTTCCTAAATTTGGGAAAGCTGGTCAGGTTTAATGAGTGTCATCATTCAAGCAATAAATATTGCCTCTGATTTCTCTGCAAACTTATAGTCATCTGGTAAAGAGGGTAGATAACAAAAATGCTCAAGTTGCTTTAGTGACAACATGATATATCCAATATGAAAAATCAGAATTCTTCTGTATAATGCCATAGAGACTGACTGAGTAGACTAGATTGATTTTATTTTCTCTTCAAAAAAGTTCAGCTAGATCTGTATATCAAACCTAGGGTTACAGGCTTTGCACAAGAGATGACAGCTTTGTGTTGGAGACATCAGGATTCTGGATGAAAAGATTCCAGTTCAGCACTCAGCCAGACTTCCTTAGGCAGACTGCTTGTTTTCAAACTCCCATTTATTATGTAGGGATAATATTTTCTTTTTCCATTCATCTGGTTTGTTTATACTATAAGCTCTTTGCAGTATTATTTATCTCCAATGATGTATAAGTTCAGGCTGTGCAGAACAGACCTATATATTTTAATAAATCAATACGAAGATCTAGGCGAGAAACAGCTTTTTGCCCTAAAGACATTTTCAACATTTTTAACAGGAAAATACAAGCTGTCTTTTTTTTTTCTTTTTTTTTTTTTGGTGGTGAAAAATATAAACCACTGCATGTGAGAAGCTTACACATATTGAATTCCCACTAACCCTGAAGTTAGCTGGTACATGGGAAATGAAAATTCAGGATATTCAGGATCTGGACTTGAACCAGGTAAAATGGGTACTTGAACCAGAACTGTCAACATTAGAGTTGTATGTGCATTTTTATAACTGTGTTACACATGGTTGGTTCTGTGTTGCCATTGAGAATAGAACTCTTGATCTAACTGGAAAAGGAAAAGAGAAAGAATTGGAGAAAAACCCACTGTGAGCCTTGAAAGCTTTATTTTTGAAACTTTCTATTCTTTCTTACAAAAAGTTTTAGCTTCAAGTTTTGCACAGCTATGCATGTTTGAAGAAAAATAATTATTAAGCCTCTCGATGTTCTGTTCTTTCTGCCCCCTTTGTTGTCTTTAAATGCTTAATTTTCAAAACATTTTTGGTACTTTTCCAAGTTTCTTGTAAAAAATGTGTTGCAGATGTTCTCCTTCAAAATATTTATATATACTAAAACTAAAATGCAAAACTCAGTCTGCTTTCTATTATTTATGTTGGAAAGTAATGTGGCAATAACTGTCTATGACTGAAAAAAGTATGTTTTTCTCTCACTCACTTGTTTTGTAAAGCTGCCTGATAATATTTATTTTAAAATCATCACTGCAGAGCAACATCCTAAAAATACCACATCTCAAAACTAGACTTGTAAACCAATGACAGCAAGTGAATATAAGTAGGGAATAACATCTCTCTGCTTTAACAATAAGAGAATTTAATAAATATCACATTTAGCATACACATAGCTCCATTTGCTGAATTTTCCTAGTAATAGACAAATTTCACCAGATCATTTTCCCATATAAATGACAGAGTTCTCCATTTTAGACTTAAAATAGACATAAATAAGCACTATGTTTGTTCACACTAAGAGAATATTCATTAAAAAAGATGAAAGAAAGGAATTCTTAGCAGAACTAATCATACCATATATACTTAGCTGTCTCAAGTGAAACCTAAATTTCACTTGAACATTAATATTGTTTTCAGATACACTGTACTATTATTTATTTTTCTGGCCCAACATTGCAATGACTTTCTGTATTAATTTTACTGTCTGGACTATATGTCAAAGTAAAAACCAATTCAAGTAAAATGTTTCTGCATCTGAAAAAAATAGAAAAAAATGAAGGAAAAAAAATAAAGCTTTCCTCTTTATTCTTTTTTTTTTGTTTTTTTTCATATTTGTTTAGATCAGTCCCCTGAAATGCACAGGACCAAACTCTCATTACAGAAGGAGAAGCAAATATTTAAGACCACTGCAGAGGAAGCAGAGGATGCATAGGATGCATTTTCCCCTCTAGTACCAGTGCAAAAGAATGGAGTCACAGGTTAACCTGATCACTTTTAATATTTCTAGAATCAATGAACAAAGGCAGACATTTCAGAAGGCATTAAACTCATCCTAATATTAAAAACTGACACACATTTCTGTTTTTTTTGGCAGCCCACATGGTCTTGTAGTGTAGGGATTGAAGCTCTGTAGTAACACAAAATCCAAACCAGCACTGGTGCCTGCATTTACAGGTGAACCAGGATCCATGCATGGAATCTCCAGAGTGCTCAGCTGTGTCTTCACAGCTCTTGAGATATTAAAAGAAACCTCCATTGCTTTCCAGGTGATAGCAGTGCTGTATTTTCTCTTAAACTCCAACAGAACACTCCTCAACTTAAACCAAAATAGGTGTTTAATGTGGCAGACCATTATTCTGGGCCCATGCAGATGTGTCCTGAATGCAGATGTGTTGTAAAAATTCTGTCCAACACCTTCCTAAGGAAGGATCAAGGACTTGTGCAAAGCTTTCTGCAGAAGGTAAGTACAATTGCTCTGGGAAATGGACAAGGATGCTATTGAAGGATGCTATCAATACTGTCACAGGCTGTTATTAGCATTATTAGGATGTTAACAACTGGCAGTGCTCATTTAGAAGCATTTGATGTCATAATAGAATTCAACACAAACACACAGAACATCTGTATTTTCAAGGGTTTTCCTGGGAAAAAAAAAAAAGAAGAAGAAAATCCTGTAGGGTATAAGGATCTTAACATTAAAGAAAAAAAGTGGCTGTTTTGATCAATACCTTCAGGATTTGCAAAATGGCAGCAAAGTGAGGAGCGTGCCAAATAATTTTTGGCTTTGGCCCTAACTTGTAAGCATGTCAAGGACTTCTCTTGCCAAATGGTGGAAAATGGATTACTGTCATTTTTCAAGGGACTGCACATCATTTTCCATTGATTGGCATGCCAAATCCTTCACAAAGTAATGAGTCAGGCATGATGCAAATCATCATTGCACTGTCACTTTGATTGCATAGCCCTCTATCAGTGTGATTAAACTGGTGTGGCATCTAAAAGGTAACATACAACTCTGCTTGGCTTCCACAGTGGAAAAGAAAATTTTAGTGCTAGGCAGAGGAAAGAGGAGACAAACAAAATGGTGAAAGACATCACTCAGTACCTGTTGCCATGCTTGTGAGTAATTTTTTAGCTGAAATGGTAAAATACTGATCATGGCTCATGAAGAAATGAGATTAACCTGGAAAATTTACCATCACTATCATACATGTTTTCTTGTCTGTCACAGCCATTTTAATGCACTTACTAAAACTGTGTCTGGAGATAAGATGTAGATTTGCTTCTTAATTAACCATTGATAATAAAAAGGTACCTGTTGCTCACAGGACAATAGACATGGATAACATTACATTTTCAAGTGTCTTGTGCTTCCTTTTCACTGCAAAATTGTAATGAAACCCCCAGATATTGTGAAATGCTGAACACTTGTAAATACCAGGAAACATTCAGCATCAAACCATGAAGATGTCATATTCAAACTATTTTTGATATCACAGTGTCTCTCACATACACTGAACTTATCTTTTTGCTTTTGGATTGAAGGATTAATGCACGTTCTAGATGCAGCCACATTTGTTTAAGATGTGTTCTCTCTCATTTCAGAAGGGTTTAGAAACTGCATCCTCACATGTGCTGAGGAAATTAATATTTTCTTGCTCTTTTTTAGAGTAACAATTTTCATTAAAGTTTTCAAACCCCTGATCAGATTTGATGAAAGTGATTAATGGGCTCCAAAACTGGGGAAAGTCTGTAGTCTGACAGCTACAGGTACACATCTGAGCACAAGCAGAAATAACTATGGCCATATATTCAGCTCTATTTCATAGACAGGCTGGAAAGGGAAATGAAGCCATGCTAGATCAGTCTGATGAGAAAGTGGTACTTTCAATATTTATTTTTACAGCCAAGAAAGATATTCTGTGATTATTTATTATTGTGGAGGAGCTAAATGGTAGATTTAGGTTTTTCTGCCTCTGAGCTGAACCCTTCACAAAACCTTCTGACAGAGCTGAAGAGTAAGTTAGCATTCAGTTCTCACATATCCAGCATGTTTGAGTTATCCCTAAGTGGCCTTCCTGCTACAATGCTTCCTCAGTAAGAAGTAAGTAAAATAGCTTCATCAATTTGTACTATGAGATTTCTACTATTTTAGACAATAATTCATTCTGTTTGTGGTAGCTGAGGGGTTCTTTGGTTTGATTTTACTAAATGATCTGGAGATTCATCTTAATGTTGAGATCACCAGAAATCTGGGAACACAGTTCACATCCAAAATTTCTTATAAAATTTTGGAGCATTTCTCTAATAGAAGCAAGCCTCTGTATTATCCTTCTTCAGGGCAGATGAAGGATTTTATTTATTTTTGCATTATTTTATTTTATCTTTTTTATTTTATTTTGTTTTCTTATATTTTAATTTTATTCCATTTCATGTCATTTTATATAATTTTATTTCTTCAGCAGAGCTGATAAAGTTAACAAAAAATTATAAAAAACCGAAATCTTCAAATTCATAGTATTTACTTCATCAATGGTATTCCTGTGAATAATAACTAAAGTTTTTAAGCTAAACTTTTTCATTGTTTTCCTTGTTTTCTAATGCCATCAAATTAGAAA
This sequence comes from Passer domesticus, assembly GCF_036417665.1. Classification (NCBI taxonomy): domain Eukaryota; kingdom Metazoa; phylum Chordata; class Aves; order Passeriformes; family Passeridae; genus Passer; species Passer domesticus. The sequence goes on along the minus strand of NC_087512.1, from coordinate 5,042,658 downwards.
GTGTTATTTGCAGCCAGTTTCCATATAAAGAAATTATTAAAAAGAAATGGTAATTTAAAAGCCTTTCTGAAATTCACTCATATATAAGCAAGTTGTTCACAAGGTGCAAGTATACACAAATAGTCATAACCTGTGAAAATATTTGATTCTAGATGTAGTCAGAGGTTTCCATAAAAGTGATTCGAGTTGTTCTTAACTTAATTAAAAACCAAAGGAAAAAAAAAATAATCAACTCTCCATGTTGGGTGGATTACATTTAAATTTAATCATCTTAATTCAAAATAATGAATTTTTGAATAGATTAATGTCTATATGGAGATCTGTACCCTGAAGATTTACAGATAGACAAAGACTTGGAAAATCTATTGGGTTTAGATAACTTGTTAAAATTGAATTCCTCATTTTTTCCATTACATTCTATCAATATGAAATCCAAATAAATTCATATAGTTTTTCAGATTGCTCTCTAGTTGATTTTCAGAGTAAATTTTAATTGGGACAAATCCTGCCATTAATTTGTTGCCTGTGGAGAGAAAAGACTTCTATTTTTGTGTGACTGTTTCATCAGTGCACACCATCACAGCTGAAGCCCTCTCCCTGCCTCCAAACCCAGACTCTATTTTTCTTTCTAGCTATAAACTATGTTCATAGCCAGGTGTCTACAACAAAGGCTGTTCAAAGGTAGAGGTCTGAGAACAAATGTCATGCAGTGCTTTTTTTTCTGACTGAGCTTTGGTCTTCATCAAGGTCTGACAAATATTGGCATTATATGTCACTAAGAAGTAAAAGAGCATGCTCTGACCTTCAAGAATCCCAACAATATGTACATTATGTTGATGTGCCCTTTGTTTTGTCTCTCTTAGTTTGCTTTGGCGGCTTCAGCAGATTTGGTCTAATGCGGGGTTGTTTTACCAAGTTTTATCTGCTTCTTTTAACCATGAACTGGACAACTGACACCGTCTGACACTGTTTTCCTCACCAGTACTCCCGTGGCAATCAAGGCAATCACAGAACACTGGGTTCAAGTGCATTGTTAACACTGATGAGCACCCTCAGGAGCTTTGCAGATTTCTTTTGGAGGAAGAATCACCACGTCTGACCACGCTCCCGAAGTCCTTTCTGTCTTTGCGTCAATTGCTCTGAACAGACAGTTGGGAACACTTAAAGAAATTCATCCTCCTCACACATCGTTGAAGCAGCTGGCTTAAGTGTTGGAGCTCACACTACACCAGTAATGAAGGCTTTTATAGTCCAGAGGACTTTGGACACTCTCAGAGTTCTTTTCAGTTTCCAGGCATAAAAAGTCCTGAATAGCATTATTTTGTGGTAAATCGGTCTCAGTTTGAACAGGCTTTTGTACTGAGGAAGTAAAAAAAATTAGAACAATACAATTTGAAAATTATGTAGCTATTCTGAAATTTGGTAAAATACAAAATACCACTGCCTCATCCTGCAGGAGATGGCTGTTTTATAACCAGAAGCAGAATAAGCAACCATGTTGCTAACATTTATATAGTGTAATATTTTTTTAAGCCGGGTTCTAAATTGCTCAGATCTTTACATTCATTTTGATGTCTGGAATAATTATCTAATCTTAAAGGATGTAAAATAACTGAGTTTGGTCACAGAACCATAGAATGGTTTGGGTTCGAAGGGACCTAAAAGATCACAGAGTTCCAACTCTCAAACTTGATATAAAGTTAGAAGATACACTTCAGTTAAAGTATCTGGAAATACATACAAATATATATATATATATATATATATATATATATATATATATATATATATTTTTATACATATGTATTAGAAAGTATCAAAGCTCCTTCTTCATAATATTGACTTATTGAGGTATAGTCACGCACAGTAAAGCTTAGCAGTTCTTTAAAAATTTGACCATGTTTTGCTGTGGAAATATTTATCAACTGTGATCACTTGACACTCTGATGTATCAGACTTGTCAGGAATCAGCTACAACTCTGTAGCTCTTTTTGGCTTTCATTTTCCATGTTTTTAAAGAAAAAATAAAAACATATGAAAAAAGAAAGTTTAAGTATCTTAATGTCTTAATCTCATTTATAACCAGAAGTACATGCATACTTAAATGACTTCAGAAACAATTAAGAGCATGATTTTTAAAAGGCCTTACCCTCAGTCTTACACTACCTTGAACTCAATGATAAGACTGCCTGAGCCTCAGAAAAGAGCTAGCAAGCAAGTACACAGGTACAGTGCATGTGCTTGCTGGAAGTAAAAAAGTAGAGCAACTTAGTTACAATGCATCATTTCCCCTGAAGTGATTTATTTTTCATAGATTCATATATTCTTAATGAGATATTAAAGCAGCTAGTCTGATGTCCTGTGCATCACAGGCCATCACATTTTATGTCATTACTATTGTGTTGAACCCTAACATTATTTGTAATCTAAATATATTTTAGACAAGCATTCAAAAGCAACGTGAAGATTTACAGATCCTGTATCCACACATGCCTACAGTCTCACCTATGAGTTCTTTACTATTGATTTTGGGGTCCTCAGTTTTTGTAAAATTGGGTTTGCTTTGATGGCATTGTCTTAAGGTCAATATTTATGCACTTTTACTCATTTTAATCATCCTTGGTACCAGTAGCTGGTCAGAGTGGAATGGAGTCTTGCTGCAGGAAAGATGGCTCACTTAGAGACATGTCCATGCCTGGCTCCACCTTTCTTCCAGAGTGACAATTGACTCCTTCAAGGCTGTGTTCTTCCACCCCTGACTCATCCTATGGATCAACCTCTCATTTGTGACTTGTTTGCATTGTGTTAGAAGAGGTATACTATTAGTAGAGGTGAATCTAATCAGCGGCCTCTCACCTATGAATTCCAATATCAAGATGTATCAATGACACCTCGAGGACAAAACGCCACCATTTGTAGTTATGGGTACTTTCAGAAGCTCTTTTAAGTGGTCTGACAGGGTAATCTGATCCACGTTGTGATAGGATCAAATGGAAGAGCTTCAAAATGAAAAATAATAGGTTTAGAGCAGATATCAGGTAGAAATTGTTTCCTGTGAGAGTGGGGAGGCCCTGGCACAGAAAAGCTGTGGCTGCCACATCCCTGGAAGTGCTCAAGGCCAGGTTCAATGGGGCTTGGAAAAACCTGCTTTAGTGGAAGGTGTTCCTGACCATGAAGGGGAATTAAATTGAGATGATCTTTAAGGTTTCTTCCAATCCAAAACCTTCTATTACTTCAATGATTCTATGTATTTTCCAAGAATACCTGCAACAAAACTCAACATATATTTCTATCTGAATTTATACTTTGCTACAGCTATATCTCTTTACATATAATTAACAATGCATGTTTATATGTTTTCTATGATTATTATTATTATCACTATTTTTAATTATTCTTTTCATATGCAGAATATATCATACCCAACATTAGAGGGAAGAGAAATGCATAATCCCATCTAGACCTACTCCCTCTAGATTGGCCTCTTCTTAAGGATAATTTTCTTAAGGATTTTTTCTTAAACTTGGAGTTGTAAACCTGAAGGCGAGTAGATTTTAATACTCTCTTCTGCCACTTCTGAATAGCTGCTGCTTATGCTTAATTTAAGAAAAATGTCGCTCCTTAGACTGTTAGGCTTGGTTGGCTGGTTTTAATAAATTGGATGTGGACATACCTTCTACTTAATTCAATTACTTTTTGTGAGTATATGATTAGGCAAGAAAATGGAGTTTGCCTAATATCCAGGATCCAAATGAATTTAGGTTCCTAAGGTTCTTGGTCCAACCAAAATGCTGACACCTCTTGGAATGTGCTGTGGAACACCTCAGGTGCCGGTGGCAGCTTTAGAGTTTTTACCAGTGAAAACCTTCCTTGGTGTTTTGTACAAGCTGTTTATTTTGCCATTTGAATGTAGGTTAAATGTAGTTTCTTAAATGCCACTCTTCTGATATGATCATTACCATTCAGGTATGAGACCTAGGGGTTATGATAGAAAGTTTTATGAAAATGTCAGCTCTGTGTTCAGTAGTGGTCAAGAAAAAGGCAAATCTAATGCTAAAAATCATTAGGAAATAATGGAAAATGAAACAGAAAATTGATTTAGACATTTGGAAACAGAAATGGTTCAAGCATATCTGCAGTTCTGTGTGTGTTTATATCCTCATCATAATAATGAGGAAAACAGGTTAAAAGAATCATAAAATGATAACATGTGCATGTGGTAAAAGTTATCATGTATTTTCCACTATTTTTTACTTTGTAAAAGGGTTGAGGTACAGGAGTTGTGACAGAACCCAACATAATCATGAAAGTTTTGGTGATGAGAAGTAAGTATTGGTTGTTCATTGACTTTAGGGGAAAAAAAAACAACAAACCAAAACAAAACAAAGACAGAAAAAAACCAAAACAAACAAGTGGAATCAAAGTAAGCTTCCAAGACCAGGATTCAAAATATGTAGCAGGAGTTCTGCCTTCACTCAATTAGAATAACAGTTGTGAGATGACCTGTGTAACTCTTTCCAAAGATGGATGATAAAAGTTTCAACATGTGTGAAGGGACAATATCCAAATATATGGAAGAAAAATCTGCTGATAGGTCCTAAATGCACAGGAATTGTGTCCAGGTAAGGAAGACTCAATGAAAAAAACAGCTGTATTTGGAAGAATTCTGGGGCAAAACCTTCGTATTCTTGCTGAAGAACTTGGCTCGATAATAGGATGAAAAACAGAATTATTCTCATTTTCATCATCTTATTAGAAACCTTGGGGATCTGAGGTCTCAGAAAGCTCCCCAGACTTTAAGGATTTAGTCTCTTTTCTACAGCAAATTGTCTGTAAAATTTAGTTTCCTCTTCAGGATGAAATGGCAAAATAACTTAGTGAAAGGCTTCCAGACACAATGACTCCATGGTGTTCACGATTATGTGAGGATCACCAAGAAATTCCATAAACTGGGCTTTCTTTCCTGTCATTTAAAAGAACTATATAAAATTTCTCCTGGGACAGATTCCTGGCAGGCATTGTTTTGATAAAGTATTACAATAATGCACCACTGAAGCAGTAGCAATCCTGGATATTACAAAAAACGTGTCAAAAGAGTAAGCTGTTCTTTCAGTGTGTTGAAATGCATCACTAGAGGAACAGATGCCAGAGGAAAAAGGATTGTTAGAGGCCACAATGCTTTAGAGGTTCAGAGAACACCATGAATGATGTTTATTATTATTTATTTGTTGGGAGTTTTCTTTATTTATTGTATGGTTACCACAGAGTGGGCTCTGCACAATTCTGTATTGAAAAAGAGTACTTTATAAGTTATTTTAAAAGAAAGTCTTTACAGCATAAGATTACTAATACACCAGCAAAACCATTCATCAGGTAACCGAAACAATTCTCAAAATTGAAATTTAAAGTTCAAATTTAAAAGAAAAAATATACTTAAAATTATAGTTAGAATATTCTTTTTTAGCTTCTGAAAGTTCTAACAATACTTTTACTTGCACCCTTTAAAAATCTTTGAATCTGTGTATGCAAACATAACAATGTCACATGTAACTCATGTTACTGGGCAGACTCTCCTGTGGGGATAGATTTTAGCTCTTGGAGTTCCATGAGTTAGCAAAGGGGTCTACTCTGCTTTTCAAGTCATTTTCTTAGCCCTGAGAATTGAGAATAATTACTTGAAAACATGTCTGAAGTACACCTGAAGTAATTATTTGTATATAAGAAGGCAAGATTTTCACCAAACTGGAAGATAAACATGAATTGATGTCCTGCTTCTGAGAGTACTTACCCACCACAGATACAGGGACAAATTTTATTTTCTCTTGGAAGAGTTTCCTGTCTAGCAGGTTATGGAGGCTTCCTGAAGGGGAGAAGGAAAGAACTTCCTGTGGCAGCTCCACCCATGTAAATAATCATTCACAGAAAGAGTTGCCCTCCCTGCTGCTGCCAAAGTTATCAGTCTCATTTTGCATAAAGGAGTATAGATATTTTTAAATGTTTTTTAGAAGACTTGAATGACTGACATTTTTTTGTCTCTTCCCTCCATCTGTGCCTACCCCATACACTGAGGTATTCTCTCAGTCCAAAATATGGACAGACTTTATTGAAACCCACCAAACAGCCAGAGCTTTCTGATGGACTAATCCCAGCAGCATCCCTGGATTTTCCCATGTTTTCTCTTTCCTTCATGGTGCCACCCAAAGATCATTCTGGACCATGATGCAAAGGGGCTTCATTACACAGGAGCAAGTACCCCATTGCTCCTAGATACTCTGAAAACAGAGAAAATCTTCAATATCCCTTTGTTTCATATCCAGCTAACAAGCTGGCACTGCGTCAGAGAGCATGCAGGCACTTTTTCCAGTTGCCTTGTCAAGAAATGTAATATATAATAATACCCTGCTTCCTTCCTGCAGAAAAACCTTTTTGTTAAAGTTGGCATCTCTGTCTTATGGCCTTGAGAGCCTGAAATACAGGGTGCAACTTAATCAGCTAGAACAGTGCTGTGCTTGCTGTACTGAATGCACTCCAAAGGCTTCCATGGTGCAACGAATGGTCAGATGGTGTGTGGACTGACTCACTTCTCCCTGTGAACATGGTGTTTTGCCAACATCTGCATTATATTGTGTCAACAATTGCAATATTACAGAGTTGCTGCTTTCTTTTTATTTCCTGAATCTATCCATTTAACTGTTTCTGTGTCAGAATACAACACAGTGCAGCTATTTCTACTAGGCTGATGTTATCCAGACATTTTTGTTTTGCAAACCCATCCTCAGCTGTCCCAAAAGGTTAAAAATTATAATTCTTCTGTTGATAACTTTTCCTGAGAAATTTAAAATTCTCAGATTCCAAACACTACAGCTTCTTCTACCACAGTGGTAGAGCAATGTAACTCACCATACCAGAACCAACACACTGTCTTCCAGTGGATTTAAAGACTGGAAATTCCTCATTAGCATGTCCTGCCAGGAAAAAATAGCTGGGACACACATGTATTGTCCTAAAGATGCTCATTATTATTTCTTGTAGTAAGGTAAGGTTTTCCTTTACAACAAATGGGAAGGGCATGGCAAGACTGCATATACAATTTGAGATTGCGAAGTCCTGCTGCATCTGGGGAGGCCTGGGGATGCTTTCTGAGAGATGCAATTGCACAATGAGGTCATTCTGTGTATGTGTAAAAAGTATGGTGCCAGTTGCAAGCTGCTCCATCGGTGTGGTAGAAAGGGGCTATATCAGGTGACTTGTACCTTGTACTGGAAGCAAACTGCCAAATCACAAGATCTCTGCTTCGCATATCATAGAACAGGATGGGGAATAGGGATAGGGAGTGGCCTCTTAAAGTTATCTGGGACAATTACCCTGCAATGAGCAGGGACACCTTCCACTATCCCAGGTTCCTCCAAGCCCCATCCAGCCTGGTCCTGAACACTTCCAGGGATGGAGTAGCCACAGCTTCTCTGTGCAATCTGTTCCTGTGTCACACCACCCTCACAGCCAAGAACTTCTTCTTAATACACAATTTAAACCTACCCATCTTCAGACTTGAGACTGTTCCTCCTTGAGACTATTCCTCCTTGTCTTATCACTCCAGGCTCTTGTAAAAAGTCCCCCTTCAGAGGTCTTGGATCTCCTTTAGGTTCTGGAAGATGCTCTAAGTTCTCCCTGGAGCCTTTTCTTCACCAGGATGAGAAACCCAACTCTCTCAGCCCATTTGCTTAGCAGAGGTTCTCCAGCCCTCTGAGAGTGTTGTGGCCTTCTCTGGGGCTTGGTCTTCCTGTGCTGGAGTCCTCAAATCTGGGTGCAGCACTGCAGGTGGGTGTCAGCCAGAGCAAAGGTGTGGGGCAGAATTGCCTCCCAGACCCTCTTCTCATGCTGTGGGATCAGCCCAGGACACAGCTGGGGCTTTCTGGGCTGCCAGTGCACATTGCTGTGCTACATTGAACTTCTCATTCACCAGCACAGTCCCCTCAACCCATTCTCCATAGGAGCAATTTATTCCAGTGTAAAAGAAATTGCACTGTCCCACAGTGCACCAGGCAGGAGACTGCTGCCACTAAAACACAGCGACTAGTCCTAGTAACTAGGACTTGAGAAAGCGACCACACGAAGGCCATTGCAAACAAAATAAATATGATAAATGCAAAACAATCAAAAAAATAATTGCTGTTCTAATTTCTGGGGATGTAAAACTAAAGGGCAAAGAATTTAAAACGCAACATGACTAGGTATACTTGAGTCAACAGTAATACAAATAATAAAAGAATGGTATGAGGAAGCTGTGGCAGAGCTGGCAATTAAACCTGTATTTTCTAAGTCCCAGGGTGAGAATGATTGCCCCAGACTATTTTTCTTTTCAATTTAATATTTTCTCTGACAGAGCATATGTTGAAAAGCTTGTGTTTTCATTAATAAATGCAGTTCATATTCATAATCAGGGACTAATGATTATTTTGCTAATAAGAATTAATGTAATTTTCCAAAACCACAACCAGGCATCATTCCTTAACAATTTTCTTTGTTTCATGGTGATTTCTCCCTTCCATTTATATTCTGGTAGACAACATTTTGCTGACTGAAGCTCAGATATTTGAAGCTTGATTCACTTATTTATAGACACGACTTGGACTACATTATCTGTCTTCAGACTCCCACCTGGCCATCAAAAAATCTTTTGCAAAGTCTTTTGTGAGGTTTGTCACACATCTGAGAGAATGTTTCAGATAGCTCAGGGCTTCTCAAACAAGACTAGATTCCTATGCTTAAACAAATTAATTTAGTCCAGGCTCTCACAGGTCAGACTGTAAATTGCTGGGATTCAGTTTGTAGGTTTGAGCAGCTAGTTTTAGCTGTTGTTGGTGCAGGAGATTCTTTACATGCACTTTGTTTCTCCAAAGTCCTCTTAGACTTGAGGTTGTTGACAGTGCAGTCAGCAGAGTCTAGAGATAATAGATTCTGCTATCCCATAGCAGAATGTATATTCTGTTATTTAAATATTCATAATGGCAGCCAAAATTTAGTCAACACCCAGACACTGGCATGTCAGACAAGAGCTGGATCTCACCAGACAGCTTAAGCATGTGTACCTGTTGGTGATAGCTTGAAACATCCAAAATATTTAAATATCACTGGTACACGTGGCATAGCTTTTAAGGGATACCTGCAGCTGATAGAGGGGCTATTGGACAAAGGACAGGATAACCTGAGTCACAACCATTGGCATCAGACGCCTAAATGCAGACAACTGAATTGAGATCTTCATTGCCCACTTGTTCTTGCTAAACCTAAACATAGTTGAACATGGTTGCACCACCATATAGAATCAACTTCTAGTGCATTGACCTCTAGATGCTCATCTAAATCAGGCAAAGCCTTCCAGAGTTTGGTTTGTTGAGCCAGTGTTGATCTGTAGTTATCTGGTTTCCATCACCTCTGTTTCTTCCACATTTTATCATTTCTCTGAGTCACTGAAAAGTCTAGTGGAATTTAGAAATAAGGAAAGGTGAAAAATCACACTGGGTATGGTTTTGCTCTGACCAGAAACTGTTTGATTTGAAGAACATTGGAGGAAAACAAAGGGGAAGACCCAGAAATATATTAATCTTTGTATTAATCTGGAGTTTTTTTGGGTTTTTTTTTTTTTTTTTTTTATTATTTTTTATCATGAAAAGAAAGGTTTAGCAAATATAAATGCAAAATAGAATCTCAAAAAATAGGACATTGTGTAGGATTTACATATTAATAATTTTTTATGTGTTTATGTACAGAGTTAGCAATCTCCTAGTCTGAAAACCAACTAATTAATGGCCTTCCCCTGGTAGTATCGCTAACAATCTCTTCTGCTCACTGCAGAATTGTTCACTGGCATTTTACCCATTGGAGACCATTTCCTTTTCTCTCCTTTATTTTTTTGTAAGTCTGTGCTTTCTCCATGCCTGTTCATAGGGTTGACTCAAGTACTCTTTATATTCTTCCCTGGACCTGATCTTTCTTTCAAAGACTCTTTTTCCTCTATAGTGCATACAGATGCTAAATGAAATGCCTCTCCTTATCTCACCTGTTCCACAACCTGCTTTCAAGACTGTTCTGCTTTCATGGAGTAGTCCTTAAGTATCTGCCTCTTTTAATGGAGCCAACACACTGCACTCTGATTTCCTTCTCTTTTTTAGTCCAGGATGGTCACATTCCTTTGCATGCCTACACAAGGCTTTCTTTCCTTTTTCTCTTCTTGATATCAAGACTCAAACCCATCTCAAGTTTCTTGATGGATATGTATCCATGCAACACAAGAGAGGTAGAAGCAGCATGAACAACCAAACGCCCAGGAAAGAGAAGCAGCACCAAAGCCAATTAATGATAGTTCATGAAGCTGGAATGTCTGGAAGCAGGTGAGTTCTCCCAAAACTTTGAATGGTTTCAGTCTACAGAGAAGCTTTAAGTATTTTCCCTGTCATTTGAATTTTAATCTATAGGGAACTAACCTCTTCAGATTAGATGCAAAAACATAGCCATTTCTGAGAAACCAACACACAGGTATACACACACACATATACACACACACAAAACCCTGAAGAACTGAGCTGAAATCAAAACACTTGCTACTTTGAGATTCCTCTGGTGAACTTGAATCCTAGTCTTGAAGGTGAAATCCATCTTCTGAGTCCACAGAGCTTTCTGTTCCCCTGGAACTTCTTACAATGTCTATAAAGATTTCTGCTCTTAACCTTTCTTGTGTTATAAAAAGCACAGCCACATTCCTCGTAACTATTTGATGTCTTATATAAAACCCTTTTAAAAAAATCCCAAGATAGCATCAAAAGAAAAAGTTGCCCACAGTTGTCTTTAAATGCCATGCTTATTTAATATCGACATGAATATAGAGTCACTGCTCTCTGAGTCTCAGAATCCCAGACAGCAATGGAGGTGCACAACCTAAAATCTGCCAGTTGTTTAAAAAATAATAATAAAAAAAATTGACTCCATGGGGAAAATGTGTCAAGAGTAAAAGGCAGTGAGGGTGAATTTTGGGCAGAATCCAAATACAATTGTAGGACAGAAACTGTTTTTTTTTTTGGCTGTTGTTTTTGGGTGGTTTGTTGTTTCGGGTTTTTTTTGTTTGTTTTTTTTGTTGTTTTTGTTTTTGTTTTTGTTTTTGTTTTTTTTTTTGTTTGTTTGTTTTTTTTTTGTTTCCCCAACAGCCTCATGACACACTTTCTTCAGTTTTGCTACAAAAGTTAAAGCCTTTCCTCAGGAGAAATATGTGTGTGTGCATATGTGTGTGCATGTGAGCTATGGTAGACCCAGAAATTTTAGACACAGGGAAACCTGACACCAAGGGAAGAGGGGAGATATAGAACCTGCCTTGTCAAAAAATGAGATATTTCAAATAGTTTACTTTTGAGATATGTCAACCACCAGTTCCTTGCAATTCTAATTTAATTTTATTTTATTGTTCCCTGCACACATACATGCCCACAGGTGCTCATGTGTAGTCAATGTATAATGTGTATGTGTATTCTAAGGAATAATTTATTTTGATTTGCTATAGTCTATGTATAATTATGAGATAGGTATGATCTCTGAGATGAATCATTTTTTCCTTTGTGATATGATGAGTATGTTATAACACATTAACATCCTACTGACAGCTGAAAAATATAGAGAGAATCAAAAGACCAGACCAGGAGGGCAAGATAAAATAACAAGAAAAATTGTAATACCCATCAGGTACTGGTTTGTCTCAGTTGCCATTGACTTCAGTAGTGCCTAGGATTGTGCAGAAAACAAAGATTTGTTCATGCTTATCTCTATCATAAAGAAACAAAGAAAACTTTATTTTGACACTCCACTGAAGTAAAAATATATTTATTTCTTCACAAGTACATATTTTTTGATAACAGTGCTAAGCAATCTATTTGCCTGATTTTATATGTGTCTTAAGAAGTAACTTGAGAGGCTGACTATAAAGAGATTTTGCCTTTCCTCTTTTTGCATGCATGCAATTCCTTTTTGGTAGCAGAAATATCATTCCTGGGTGACAGGATTAGCACCCAGGAATTTCTGTTTACAGTTATGCCTGGAGGGCTGAATCAGGACTGGAGCTAAATCACGTACTCTTCAAATTCGTGAGTCCTCAGAGAACTTGCCATCTAATTAGGAATAGTATTTGCATAGCAAATGACCTTAGAATTAAAAAATAATATTTTTTCTTATTTTTTTCTTATTTTTCTTATGTAGTGGGGAAATGGAATTAAATGCATTGATTAAAAATATGAGAGAAACAGAAGGGAGGGAAGTTGGGAAATCAGAAAAAAATAAAAGTGGAACAATTAGGATATAAACCTTTAGAGACAGGGATATGAGAGTGAGGGAGGAAAAAGATAAATCTAGAAACCTAAAGAAACAAGATTGTTCAGCTGTATATGAAAACCCCAAAAAAGTCTTCTCAATCTATTTTTTTTTCTCCTTTTTCACATTCTCTCCATGGACATATCAGGGAAAACAAATTGGGCTTAAACTTCTCCAGTGTGAGCTTTTGGTGCTCTTCACTGGTTGTTAAGTGTCTTCTGCCAGCCAAGATGCTGTTCTGTGTGTGGGTTCGTGGGTCCCAGGACAAGGGAAGAGATTAATCTGACTCCATATTTCTTAGATGGCTGATATTATTATATTATATTGTATTATATTATATTGTATTGCATTGTATTTTGTTATATTATATTCATTATATTATATTCATTTTATTATGTTATATTTAAAATGTTGTACTAAAGCTATACTAAACTATAGAGGGAAAGGAATACATCAGAAGGCTAGGAAAAGAATGAATAATAAAAACTCGTGACTGCTCAGAGCCTTGACACAGCTGGACCATGATTGGTCATCAAATAAAAACAGCTCACATGAGACCAATCACAGATGCACCTGTTAGTAAAGCATCTCCAGACCACATTCCACAGCCATCAGATAGTTATTGTTCACATTTCTTTTCTGAGGCTTCTCAGCTTCTCAGGAGAAAATCCACGCGAAAGGATTTTCATAAAATATCACAGTGACACTGTTGCCTTCCTGTTGCTATTAGATCCAGATGCTTTTGACAAAAATGGAATTTCTGAGCCACATCCATATCAATGGAGGGAGGCAGAGGCCCCACTAGAGATCATCCAAAGCTGACACCAGTTTAGGTGCTCAGTTATACAACTTGGACCAGTCTCTCTGCTCTCCACTGCCTAAAGGCTGAGATTATATTTTGTATATACACGTGTAAGCCCTCTGTAATACACCACAGATTTTTTTCTGGGTGAGCAATTGTGTCTCCCTCACTATGGTAGCAAATTAACCCTTGAGGATGGATTATTCCAGTGCACCCCAGTTCAGATAATGCCATGTCCAGAGTGTACTAAATTGTGTTGTAAGTCTAAGTCGTTTTGTCACCAGCTTTCTCTGTGCCTCTTACCTGAAGAAATGAGCCACTTCAATCTCTAAGAAACTATTTTTTCTTTTTTTCTTCTTCTTTGCATGACCTTAGTTCCATGATTTGTCATGGTTGTTACTGGCTTGTGTGCGCTAATTTGCAGCATTTTAATCACTGCTAGAATATCATATAGACATTTTTTCTTAAAGGCAATGGGCAGCTTGCATACAAGTCCACATGTAATCTTTCAGAAAGCTTCTTTATTGACTAACATTTACCTGGCTCAGAGGTCTGTGTTCAAAAATACTACATCAAATATTCACAGTGTTAATGAGAAAATCCATCTCTCTTGTAGTTAGTGAACTTTTGCCCATTCTTAAGAAGTGGAATTCATTTAAAGAGCAAAAATGTTTAAATAAGCTTAATTTTACTTGCTAATCTTTTTGCCTTTCTCCTAAGGTGAATTAAAACAGCAAATTAGTATCTGTCAAAATTCAAAATTTCTGCAGCAGTGTTTATGAGGATAAATATAAAATAGAATACATGCAGATTTCAAAAGAGATAACAGCAGAGTAAAATTCTCAAATTAAATATATTTTGTTTTCACGTCGTTTGTTGACTCTAAAATCACAAGATCACATGAAAGTTTTACAGTGTTAGATAATGTCAATTTCATATTTGTATGTTATGTCCCCCAGTGGAATTGTTATTCATAAAGAGAGGAATTTGTGGTTTAGTATGGATTTTAGGACCTGTTGCCATTTTCAGTGAAGAAAATGTCATGGAAAAAATGCTACACAAACTTTGGCAGGGGGGAACGTGTTGGTTTTGCTTTGAACTTAAGGAGTTTGAGTTTCATCTTTTCTCTTTTGCGCTTTGCTCACCTTGTGCAATGACAACCTTGTGTAAATGACAACCACTGGGTACCCCAGCTTGTGCTTCTTGACTCCCACAGGCCATAGCTATCAAACTTTCTGGACAGAAGAGTCAAACTTCTTTATAGAAGTCTGTGGATAGGATTAGAAACTGGAGACAGTAATATCACTCCCAACTATAAGAAAAGATCAGCTGATAGCAGTGGACAAAGGTCAAGTCTGGAATACTGTCAGAGTTCTCTTTGATTCCAGGCATTTATTAACCTCTTTACTGCCACAAGAAATGCCCTTTTCTTTTCCTGCCTTCTTTTCCTCTGCTTCATACCCTTTTCTTTGTCCCACTGCAGCATTTTATTTTCCTCATGGCGTTCCCTTAGTTTTCAGCAATTTCCATTTCTTTCCCCTATCTCACCTTTCATCAGCTGAAGAGATGAGCAGAGAAACAACTAATATTGACATTAGCAGTGTTGTCAATGCATCCATGAGAGCAAATTCACCTCAGGAAAAATCTGTGTAACCCAGACTAACCCATACACCAACCTCTGATGTCCCAGAATGGGAGCAAGGGCCAATATGACCATATTAGCACATCAACTGTGCAAATTAACTAGATTGACACTCAGGTTATATCAATCTACCCAAGCTGCTTCAGTCCAGATGAACTGCTACTGCTTAGTTTTTACCATTTAGTTTATTCAACCTCAGAGTTTTTAATCTAAGTAAGTCCTACCAGAAATTTACAAGGTCTCAATAAGTTTTACTGAAAGTCAGGTGCTATGGCTGACCCTGTTTCTGCATCAGCACTGTGATTCAGAATACATCCTCTTTGTGGTTTATACAGTGGTTATCTTCATGCTTTAAATCTAAATACAGGTTTTCCTATTTTTATGTGACATCTGAGACTAAATCCATTATTTTTAATTAAAATTTAAAATTTTACAGTGCAAAATCCTTAATATCTGCAGGAAGATCAACAGTTCTCTTGAAAAAAAAGTGGTCAACCCCACCCAAAAAACCTTTATCTCTATTGGAAAAGGTCTTTCTTTCTTTCTTTCTTTCTTTCTTTCTTTCTTTCTTTCTTTCTTTCTTCCTTTCTTCCTTTCTTCCTTTCTTCCTTTCTTCCTTTCTTCCGGAAGAAAATTTACTTCATGTGTTTTCTTGACAGTGCTTTAACTGTCAATCAATTAATTTCTAAAATATGTAACATATACTATATTATTAGTCAGGCCAAGAGCAAAAGATCATTGAAATTAATGGGAAAAGACAAGCTTTAGGGCTTCTCTTGAAAAGCTGAGTCTCATGATTAGGCAAAAGTAGCTGTCCTTTTTGAAGTGATGTTCAACTATAATTTCATTTTCTCATCTATAGTGATGACTGTCCAGAGTAGGTAAGACTTTACTTTTGCATGTCTAGTTTGTGATTGGGAAAGTCTAGTTTAGGTTTAGAGTGGTGTCAATCCTTACTTGTCTCTAGGGGACAGGACTCAATATAGAAAGAATGATTTTCAAAGAAACAGGGCTCAATACTGTTAGTCTTTTTTGTGAGAAAATAAATAAATTGTGAATATTATAATCACCAGAAGATATAATCCAGATGGAAATAATCTATTCCCCAAGTTGTTACTGTTCATGAATTTTCCTTTTAATAAATTACTGCAATTAAAAGTTTTCATGTAAATTTTTTCTCATTCAGCATATTTTTATAACTCTTCTGCATATTTTTTTTTGTGCACGAGCAAATCTCTGCACTTAGAAAATACATGTTTAATGTTGAGATTGCTTCCATGGGGGAAAAAATGTCTCTCCATATGAATTCCTGTTATTGGAAACTGGGATCAAAAAGTAGCTTTGGTAGAACAGCTGGATTTAGAAGCTAAGTCTTCATGTGCCAGTATTTCAGCTGTGCCTTGGATTGCCCTTGATCTCTCCTTACTCCTACCTTACTTCTGTTGCAAATGTTCTCACCTTAAGCTGGACACTTGCTTGAGCACTCAGGTTGTTTGTTAAAGAGGGAGCTGCCTCATTTGAACAGTGTTTTCATTTTTCAGGAGGAGAACACAGAATTTCTTTGTTTACATGATTACTCCTCTATCTGTGATAAAGATTGATCCAGGTGATCAATAAGGGCTTTGAGGGAGGGGTGCTGTCATACCAACAGGTTTTTGATACACAGGAACACCCAGTGCAGAAAAGTACTTAAACACATGCCAAAATTACTTCCATTGACTTTACTCTCACTCTTTGTATATGTAAAGTTGGGGACATATTTAAGTACTTTGCTGAGTCAAGATTGTTCTTAGCTGTAAAATAAGGTGGTTAGCACAAAGAGCATCAGTGCCCTCTGAGCTGCTGAGAGCAAGTCATTAGTGAGTAGGAAGTAAGGCTTAGATCCACAAAATGGAAAGAAAGGAGAAAAAAAAAACCAAAAAAACCCTGAGGAATGATAATGGAAAAAACAGCCTTGAAAAGATGTGACAGTCATGACATTCATCCATAAAAATGTAAAGAAATCCAAAAAGAGAAGGTCACTGTTCCATCCTTTCTTCATCAATTGTGCTGAAGTAATGCAGCTCATGGCCTATTGAATGTAAAGATCCCCTGCTGTTCTCAAACGCTCAGTACAGAAATACAATGTGCCATCGACAACTTTTAGGCCCCAGTGGGGTGAACTAAGGACAGAGTCTTCTTGAGTACCAATCTTTTTCTGATTTCTGGAGTGAAATTAAACCCCTAACGGTGTCACTATGCAATTCCCAAAGGCAGGGGCCATTCCTGCTGAGGCTGAAGCCAAAAATGTATCAGTAACTTATTGAAAGCTTCATCAAGGATTTGGTTTTGATCCCATTTACACTGACCTTGCAAAACTGGAATAACTTCACTGAGGGCAGAGTGATCAATCTGCATGGAGAAGAGAGTACTGGTAACAACACACAACTTCAGTCTTTGTCAGATTTCAGTGGTGCCCTGAGAAAAACAAAAAAAATAAAACACCACTGTGCACGAGGTGCCAGCCTTGCCAAAAACACATGTAAAATCCCCCTTAGAAGGGGAGGTTTTCCTATTAAAACAGCTACTCAAAAAAAAAAAAAAAAAAAAAAAAAAAAAAGAGAGAGAGAGAAAAGGGAAGAAAATTGCCCTGCAAGCTGATAAAAGCCCATCTGCCTGCTTTTGACAAGGCACTGTCATTCTTCACAGCTTCGCATCCTGTAGACATTTAGAGGGTCATAATTTGCAGTTCAGTTTTCTTTTTTTTCGCTCCTCTCTCGTCTGAGTGAAGCAACGTTTGAGGAGTAGGCTAAGACGGCCTGAACTAATTCATCTTGTGACCTTTTAGTGCCTTCAGAGCAAAGTGATTTAATAGCACTTAATCTGTCAAAAAACTGAAGCTTTGTAAAAACTGTATATTAAGCCAGTTTTTATGGAGCATTAGCTGAAGTCCTTTCAGTTTACAAAATGGGGTGGTACCTTGTCTCTTCTCTTTCCTTTTTTCTTTTCCCTCCCTCTCTTCCACGAATCCCTGTTATTCTGTAACACCATTTTGTATTTAAGGAAGACAGGGAAATATTCTAGACAAGTAAGTCCATGCCTTATGGGGTGCATAAGAAAGGTCTCTTCCCATCCTTGTGTGATTTATGGCAGAGGGCTCTTGGATCTTACAGGCCATGGAACAGACAGCACACTCAGGTTCCACTGGCAAAGGAGGGATCTTCTCAGCCTTGGCCATGTGCCACAAATGTTAGCTTAGGTTTCAGAAAATAAAAAAGGAATTATTTAAAGACAGAGTGCCAAGGATATTTTCTGACAAATCGTTCCTGCTTCTACCACAGTTGTGCTTCTGGATTGCTTTATTTAAATTAACTCCTGTAATCTAATTTCCTTAACCATAATCCAGGGGATAATAACATTTCCCTTTTTTCCAACATCTTTGTAACTGATCTGATCTTAAAGAAATCCCATGAAGAAACTGTCTTCTCATCTTCCTGTACAAGGTTCAATGTGTATAATTTACCTACTAAGGAACTTCATCTTTCCATACCACAGTAAAGTAAGAATGAAAATGAAAGAGCAATAAGAAAAATGAGCTGGTCAAAGATCTGAGTTTTCAAGTCTAATGTATTCACATCACTTTCATCCTGAAACAAGAACCCAAAACCCTGAAAGACCAGAATACCTTTGTTAACAAAAATAATTAAGACGGATAGATTTTTAAATGTTTTCCCTGTGCGGGGATAGACTGAACTGACTATTCTGAATGCTTGCTGAGAGTTATAGCCTGGAGATATCATGTGGAGGATTGTAAGGGGAATGCATTTTCTAAAGAAGTCTATGAAGAGCTGTTTCACATGTTCCCTGCATGTCTCCTGCTTCTAAGGCTGTGTTTTCCTATTCCAAATACATGGGAAAACAACAAGAGTAACTTTGCAAATCAATCCTACATGGACAGAATTTTTATTTCAGCCAAGTTAGACACCTGAACTTGTGATTCCCAGTTTAACAATTTCTTTCCCTCAAAAGATTTGTTGCTTGTTTTAAGAATCTTACACAGAATTCACTGAAGTTAAAAGTTCACATTGCTGTCAACACATTCATGTCCTCTACTTGACTCCTATCCTGCTTGTGACAAGCAGAAAAGGACATATTTGGAGGATTTGGAGATTTAGGAGTTTGGGAGTTTGGGTTTCTTTTCTCAGAATAAATTTGTTATAAGCAAAAAGGAGTGTCTTTATTCTTTTTGCTCATATCCCAGCTCTAGAGGTAATTTCCTCTTACATGTAAAACTGTATATTCCCCTTACTACTTCGTCATGGAAAGTTTAATACATTTTGTGGTTTCTCCAGCTTGGCCCTTTTCTGTCCATGATGCTTATTGAGCTGAAGTGCTGGAGATTAGGATCTCACTTGTGGGTTTACACTGTCTGGGATAACAGTAAACCCACAGGTAGGCACTTAGTGCTCTAATTAATTAAGCCAAGACGTGCCAAATATCACCAAATCTTGGGTTTATGTGGAAATTTCAAGGTTTTTGGAGAATTTGTGAAATGAAGGTTTGGAATATATACACAAAAAGTGAGTTTACTCCACTGCAGTCCCATAAATTTGGACATGTTATTTATTTTATTTTATCAGTTTTGTAAAAAAAATGTGATAAAAGAAACTACAACAAAAAAAAAAACAACTAACAACCAACCAAACAGCAGCAAACCAATCAAACAAAAAGAAACAACAAGAAAACCTAACAACAAGAAAACCTAAAAACAAACACCAAAACATATAATTTAGTCAGGTGCAAGTCTATAAGAATCTTCACTGAAGTTGATTTTACTGGCAGTGGCCGGTAGAAAATCATTATTAAAGCTGTAATGAAAGGCTAGTTTCAACCACAATGATATACAGTAGTTCTTCATAATAGAGCAAGAAACTGCCAAACTGCAAAATAATTACTTTTCTAGATGTGAAAACATCAGTTTTCATTAAAAACCAAGCAAACAAATAAGAGAAAAAAATAAAGCTATATCTTTGTAACTACTGTTTGGTAAACTTTCCTTCCTGCAACATCTCTCTCCCTCCCCGTGTGCATCTCAGATTATTATCATTATTATTACTATTATCTTAATGTAGTGCTTAAATTAATCCTTTGTAAATTTTTTATAAATACACAGAATTAAAAACTTGCACAGTCCTTAGAGAATGCAAGTTAGGCAAGATGAAGCACAGATAACTTGAGGGCATGATTTAAGACAGACAGCTCCAACTCTATAAATTTTCCCAGTCAGCATTAGAGTCGCTTAATATTTTATGTAGTATTCCTTGCTTATATGTGACATTTTGAGCTCCTAATAAAGATACAAGTCTGGGATTTTTTCTTCCACTCCCTGCTCGTCTTTTTTGTAGATTTGCAATTATCAAGTAACTGACAGTGGATTTTTTATGCTCTTCTTTCTTCCTTTCTTTTTTTTTTTCCTTTCTGGTGCAATCTATCATCGTTTATCAATAATTCTGGAAGATTCTGAATGCAACTCCATAATTATCATTCTAGGCACTTTTTTTTTTTAAAGCCTAGTGGAAAATTGGTGTGAAATTTCCTAGAATGATGGTTTTATACCCTTTGCATCTTCTATGCAGGTTTTTTTCTTATATTTATTGCAAGTAGTTGTGACTAGTAAATCACCAGAATTTGGCTATTCTTAATGTTTTACCATATATCCACTCTGCCAATATAATCAGCAGTTATGCTTACCTATTAAACCATCAATCAAAGGCAGCTATTCCATACATCAGGCCTTCTCTCTCCACACTGCAATGTCCCTGATTTCTAAAGTCAGCATCCTCTCCCTTCCACCTTCGGGGAACTCCATCTTCTCCCAGTGAAATTCCCTTCCAGACCTTTTTATTTTCAGGTCACTATGTGTCTGGACCTGCCAGTTCATTGGTTCAGTCCATGATTTCCCATTGTCCCAGCTCCCACAAAACTTTTGGTCAGAAATCACTTCCTGCTGAACATGCAACTCAAGAAAATGTCTCTCAGGATGATGATGTGGACAAAAACTGATCCCCATGGGTTGTGTCTCACTGTGTATGGAGTCACTTCTTGGAAGGAAGAATCTGAGTGTGGGTTAGTATCACCCAGCATCAACAGAACCTCATTCATCAGGATGTTATAACAAACAAAGATATCCTGCTGCAACACTGCCTTAATGCACTGCAAGCCAGTTCAGTGATTTCAGTGATTTGTGTCCCAAATTGTAATGTATTTCTATAGTTCGGGTACTGAACTGAGACATTAGCTTTCTCCAAGATTCTACCACTAATCTGGGGCAGGTCACCTTATGTCCATTTTACTTTGTTTATCTTGTCTATCAGGAGACTGTTTTTTATCAATACAAATGGGATCCCATTATTCTTCGGGACTGCACCCACAAAATGGAGCCCTGACCTCAATTAGGGCATGAATGTGCTACAATAACTATAAAATCAGGAAAGTACCTAGGGGTTTATGTAATCAAATTTTGGTATTCAGGGGCCCAACATCTGTGTCTTATCGGCACTCCTACTTTCCCTCCAGTGACAATGAAAGGAACATATAATTTGGAAATTAGGTCCATGTCATTTCAACAGAGATATCTGTGATGGCTCAGACAGATTGCACCTTGAGAGTACCTACTTTTGATCATGGACAGGAAAAGGGATGGAAATACCACTGCAGCTGACCACTGAGAAATGGGGAGCTCTGTCACAAAGACCTGAAGTTGCACAAGATGGGACCAGGCTTAATTTTCTTTCATCAACATTTAAATACCAAGAGCTACTCTTGTCATAGTCATGATGACAAAAAAGCTGGTAAAATGGGATGAAAGGATACTATTCCAAACAACATCAAGATTCAATGTAGCTGCAAGTCTTGATTCATATTTGGAAATACAAAAAAATACATATCTGAGAGACAAGATGCAGAAAGCAAGCCCTGAGCTTATTTCATGTTTTGCTAAGCAACAACAATACCAAAAAAACCCACCTTTTTTTTCCTATTACTTTTAATTGAAATTGAATAACACAGTGTTCAGAATCTGGGAACAGGCCAAATCATTACTTTTTTTTTTTTCCCTTTCCTCTCATCCAAGAAGGATTCAAAACAGGAAGCACACTTCATTTTAAGTAAGCAGAGCTGGCAATATTCTTTTCAATAACTGCCTATGTATGAAAGTTAATAAAGTCATTGGGCCAAACATATGCATGTGTAATTCCAATTACACCACAGTCATGTTTAATATAAAACCATCAACTTTGTATTCAGCTTGGGAACCAAGACTGCTACTTCAGTGTAAGGATGAATTAGAGGAATGGTGCACTTTATAGTATTTCTGTACAGCTAGAACATTCTTACCCTTTCCTTATTACAGCTGAGATTTAATTAAAATTAAATTAAAATAAAAATTAAATTAGAGAATATTTTGTGTGTATTAAATAATATTTGAACATCCTCTTCATGTTTGCTCTCAAAATAGGGAATAAGTGCAAGATTATTTTTTGGCCAAATGAATTTACTTGAGGATCATTAAATACTATTCCCAAAAGGTGAAAACATCTGTGCTTTTTTTCTTTAACTTTTTGTGAATTAATATTTATAAGGCATTTATTAGCATAAGGTTGCTGTGGATGAAACTTTTTCAAAATTTTATTGTTTAACAGTCAAGTATTGTGATGATTTGGCTTTAAAAAAACATTGATATTCCTTTTTTTCTTCAGTTTATTTAAAAAAGAGTCACTATTTTAAAATATATCTGCCTAAAGTTAGGCATGAGTACTTACATATGGCAAATGAATAGTTTTGTCCTTAGCAATAGCTCCTAAGGTGATGGATCAAAAGTAATTCTTTAATTGACATCATCCATTTACCTATTGCATCAAACTTGGGTTGAAGGAAAACCCAAAGTACAAAAGCAAGTTGCTATTAGCAATAATCACAACATTAATTAATCTTAATTTATAATTGAGATTATAAATAGAGGAACATTAACAACTGTTTTTGAAAGAACAAGATTTTCCTCCACAGAACAGATGAATAAAGCAGTCAGGTGTACACCTTGTAACTTCTCAAATGCAACTTGAAAATGCTACAACACTGGCTTTAAATTTACATGGCACTAGCTTTTCCAGAACAAGATCAGAATTCATAATTTATTTATATTGTTATTTTTTTCTTGATTTAGCCTTTATTTTAAAAGAAGGTCTCTTAAAATATTAATTGCCTTTTTTTTTTTTTTACAGAGATCTAATAAAGGTAGACAGCAAGGTAGTACTCATACACAGCAGGAACAGAGAGATTGGAGGGGGGGACATGCTTTCAAGGGGGAAAAAGAGAAAAAATAACTTTAAATAGTACATTTTTCCTAGTCGTTCTAAACGCAGTCATTCCTTCTCATAATCTCAAAAATTATCTGCCTTTTATCATCACCTTATAGCTATACTTCAGCATGCCAGGTTGCATTTAAGGGTCTAAAAGCAAATAAAAATAAATGAATTAGGCTCTACTACATGCATTTAGGAAAGGTAACTGCTACATCCCCTTTCTGCCTGTGAGAAAGAAGTAAGAGTCATGGCCAGATCCAAACTAAGTATTTAGAGGACTGGAAATAAGACTCAAATTTCCATAATGAAAAAGTCCCATTAAAGACATACTCTCCTTTTGTAATGCTTGTGAAGACTACAGTGAATCAGAAAGGGCATTCAGAAACTCAGTTATCCATCAGCAAATTTTCTGTTCTTCTAGATTTTTAGTTTAGGATCCAAGTTGGGTTTGTATGCCAAGCTATTTAGTCAAAAGTGAGCTGTGGGATGCTGTTGTGGAGAAGTGGTTTCAGTGTGAATTAGCTGAACTTTGAACCTGGCTGCCCAGGAGGGAAATGTCATTCTGCTTGGAAATCCTGGATGCCTCCACGCTGTAGGAAGGGACAACCTGAAAGTTCAGAATCATAGAATTGCAGAACAATTTCAGTTGGGTGGGACATCTAGGCAACATCCAGCTTAGTGCCATGCTCAAGCAACAACCCTTAATTTCTCATGCATGAGGTGTTCATAGCCTTGTCTGCATGATTGTTAATGTCTTCAATGATGGAAGTTCTTTAAAGCTCCTGGGATGTGGCTCCAGCGTTTTGTCACTCTCAGACTGAAGAATTTTTTCCTTGAATCTCATAGCTATTTGCCTGGTTGACCTTCTGTCCTTTGTGTCCACTGTTTTGCTGTGCAAAGAAAAGGCCTTATTTAAAAATATAAAACTGTATAAAAAACCGATTCTGTGTGCTGCTTTCTGAATGTCACACTCAGTTGGTAACAAAATCACACACTCTTAGTATTAACACCCCCAAGTCAACACCAACCGTTTAATCTGTCTTGGTAGCTACCAGTTATTTACAGGAAGTAATTGCGCAAAGTTCAGTGGAAGCATCATCTGTGCTTTAGTAAAATATATGAAAAAAAAAAATCCATAATCACAGATAGACTTTCTGAAACAGAGTAATTAATTTTATTTAATTGATGGTCCAAGACAATTTGAGCACACAAAATATTTCTTAATTATTCCACTATCACCATGACCACATTTGATCAGCATCTCAATTTTATGTTACAGCTGAATGATAGCATATCCAGGAGCAAAACTGCCCTTTACTGTATGATAGGCGTTATTGTGTAACCAAAACTATATTAAGATTACAGACTATTAAAATATTAATAGCATTGTTTCCAACAACTATCTATCCCTGGTTTTTTTATCCAAATTTTTTTAACATCCTTGACAGCATTTAAGAGATTATAATATCTAGTAAATTCACAGTTATACACCTTTTGACTGTAGGTAATTTTTTAGTTTTAATGATCCTTGTTTGACTTATTTACTGAGTGTAGAAAATCTCAGTGTGAAATGGAGGGAAAAGTAGTGACACTCTAGAAGTGTATGGATTGCATTTTCTGATAAAGGGAACATAAATGAGCATCAGTCAGATAAATCATTGTCAGTTTGACAGAACTTCCTGAGTTTGCATTTATTTTCCACAAAGTAGAGCTATTTTGGTTTAGGGACACAAAAGAACTAGTTCAGATGCATATTTATTAAAATTCTTTTAAGCTGATCAACATTTCCAAAGTAAGTTTGCTTTGCATCTCATTCAGCCTGTCCTCACTGAATACATTTGACATTGGGCTGGTGATTACAGTATTTCTGATCATCTGTCATGTTACACTGAATGCTGCCAGGTTGACTTCAAGCAGAGATTTTTCCTCTTGTAATATAAGGAATAAAACAGTTCAAAAACAGAGAATGGAAATATCAACTTCAGATACTCTGGTTTTTAGTAAATTTTTATATTGATAAGATTATCCCCTTTTAATGGAAAGCCTTGGGGAAAAAAATAAAATATAAACTCTGAATGACTTTTTTTAGAAGTTATACCTTGCCTTGCCTTGTCTTGCCTTGCCTTCCCTTCCTTTCTCCCCAGCTTTCCCTCCCTGTAATTTTACTTTTCCTCCCCACCCACCCCTTTGCTTTCCCTGTTCTCTGAGTGAAGACAAAATGCAACCCATCCAGATGAACATGTTAAAGGAGTGTAAAAGCAGCTTGTGCAATCCTTTCTCCTGCCTACAACACTGCCAATAACATGCTCCAGTGCTCCATAAGGCTTTCACTTCCCTCTCTGACAGATGCCCAAAAGCAATACGCACCCCAGCTTCATCAAACTTGCACTTTAATGGAAAACTTGAGCAGCAATCTCCCACACTTTTATATCAGCACCTTTGCCTCCAACACACTTTGTAACTTCCATTTTGGAAGTTATTCTGCCTTAATGTGGTTAAGAAGGACTCCAACACACAAACCACTCACGGCAGAGTAATAACTTACGAAGCATCAGAAGTTCCCTGGTAGCTGCATGTAGATGAGAATCCCAAGACACTCTTCAGCAGACACGAGTTAACTTGCACCACTCTCTCAGAGGGTGCAAATTAACTGTTATGATGAAGCTGGTACCTAATTTGTTCCCACTCTAGTGCCAGTGCCTGATTGTATCATTCAGTTTCTCCTTTGTACTACTTATTATCTTCTATACAGGGACATAAGTGGGAATGATGATAAATCATAAAGAAGCATTTCTTTTCTCAGTAAGCACGACATTTAGCAGAAGTCTCTGGCCACATCATTTAGCAACACCCATTAACTGCAGAGGGAGAGAGAGAAAACCCTGCATTGCATAGAGATTAGCTGGCAAGATGTGCACAAGATGTAAAATTTTGTGCAGTGTGAAATTCTCTCCTGCAAAGAAGGTTAGCACAAGGTTCTGTTTGCAGGGGTAAATGTTACTTACACTGAGCAGTGCCAGCAGCAGCAGCAGCTTTAGCTGCCTTGGCAGATAAGCATGCCTTTTCTTTCCTGACAGGAAAGCAGCATTACCATCCCTCAGAGTTTAATATGAGGAGTCAGGTTTTATTAAAAAAAACACTAAAAAAATCAAAACTCTCGCACTTCAAAATAGCATATTCAGGGCACTCCTGATATCTTTTGGTCTTCCCAACAACTTTTAACAAGGATGATGTCTATAATGGAGGATTTATAGTTATCACGATGCAGTCCTTCATCATCTGTTTCACATCCATTTTGTCATTATTCTGCTCCTAAAATGTCTCTCATTCCCAAGATGGCCATGAAGTCAATGCAGCAGCATCTCCTGAGCCCTATGGATATAGGAGGATGGGGACTGACAAGCCTTAATGCTCTCAGCTGAATTGAAGGGGATACAGATGAGATCTGTAGAACAAAAGATCTGATAGTTGCTTTAGCTACAATCCATTAAAAATGAAAGAAAAGAAAATGGATGTTTCATTACACCTTTTCCATGAAGAATTTGCCTTTTGCCTTAAGTCTTAGGCCCGGAAACCCGCATGAGAGAGGCAAGATATTTCTCCTGGGTGCCTCTGCTCTTCTCCAGTGATCAGAAAAAGTTGGAAGCAGCCTGTCGCGCTGTTACTACACTCTAGTCAAGCAAGGTCAGTACTGCTGTAATGAGTGGCTTTATATTTATTCAGTGCACCTCCCTAGTTCTCTTCCATTAGAAGAAACAAGCTCAGTTTCAACTGAATTCACAGAAGCAAAAGCTATTGCCAAAGGTGGGGTGCCTGTCTGTAAAAATCAAATCCAGCCAGCATGATGTGCCTGTCAGGGAAAGCTTCAGCGAGCCAGAGCAATGTGAATTCTCTGACCAGACCTTCCCACGGCAGATGGGAGAGAAAAGCACATGTGCTTACAGCCAGGATTGTGACTTCCAGTGAAAGCATCCCCAGTGCAACTGCAGCCCTGGACAGCCATTAGCCAGCTGGGGCACACAGGTCATTGGAGTCATTGACTGCAGAAGTCCTGACACTGTCTCATGTGAGACTTCTGAGTATAATACAAATTAATTGTGGCTTATAATTAATAAGAGACAACTTGCAATTCCTTACATAATTCTACTCACTCTAAGGGTAGACATAATCCTTTATAGAAGCATTTTCCCAAAGGCTTTGTTTGGAGGGGCAAAATAAGAGCAGACATCCTCAGTTAACTCTTTCTAGTTATTGGCAGTTTTCTCAGGCAGAGACAGGCCTGAGAAAGAGAGGAAAGCTCTCATGGACTGAACACAGAGCCTGCCTGGATGCAGACATAATCCCACATTCCATTCTGGGCTACTGCACAAGAGAAAAGGAGAAAAGAAATTCAGGCTTCTTTTAGTAGCAAATAGTACACTGAAACTTTTACTGGTCATCATGGAAGTGCATTGGTTTCACATGGATATATGCATGAGAAGTTTTGTTGTGTGTGTTACAAAATGGAAGTGCATTGGTTTCACATGGATATATGCATGAGAAGTTTTGTTGTGTGTGTTACAAAATGGATTGAAGCAGAAGGCTACAAGAGTAAAATCCTGGATTGTTTTCCCCCAGCACAGTGTGGGACCAGGTGGACTTAAGCACAGATCTGAGTAGAAAGACTTATTAACTTGAGTTCAGTCCCAGACAGCTCATGGACCCAAAGGGTATGTCCGTACTGGTAAATTAAATTTTCCTAGGCTCTGAGGCCAGCTGGCATAGAGCTGTCTGTTTTTATGCTGGTAAACTCTACCACTTTCCAAACCAGTTGGGAGACTGTAAATTGAAACCCATCCATGCCAGGAAACAGTCCAGTCATTTTGTAATATTATCATGTTTCAGAGCCCAGGCACACTTGAATTTACTACCATAAACACAGCCAATCTGTCTCACCTGGAGCAGTTGAAGTATCCTTATCCTCCATTTCCACACAACTATTTTTTTCCAGTGCTAATGAATGAAAAGCACCTCTGAGTGAGATGCACCCATGACATTAAAAAAACCATTTTCCCAACCCATATAACTGAACATATCTGGGTTGACTGAGAGTGACTGTGGAAAGAGCTCTCATCCATTGGCACTGGCATCAGATAATGGCTGGTACATCAGCTCCAGAGCAGCAGAGATCCAATTTGGTTATTCTGTCACCATACTCAAAGATTAGAGGGTTACTGACTGCCGTGGCATTATTTCCAGTGCAGCTGTAAATTCCTCCTGCTGCAGCATAATTCTTCAGACAGCCCAGCTCAGGTTGAAATGTTGTGGTGTTATGGATGTCCTACTCAGACGTGCCTATTATATTACCTGTCGAGTGCTCAGACTTTAACAGAGCAACTGAAAAACAAGTAAATATCTCTAAAACAGGAGGAAATGTGTGTGTAAGGTGTGCTCTTGTGACACTGCTTCTGGGAATCAGTCCCCTTCTGCACTGCAAGGTGCAGATAATGATACTTTGCCTGAGAGAAAATGATCCTTCTATGAAAACGGGTAGGAGATATCCTATTTTCATACTTACAAAATGATAAGGATTGTTTATTATCCCTTAACATCCCAAGATTATTCACTATACGAAATGGAAGAGGAAATGTTTAACAGAACAAAGCTGGGTTTCAAGATGGAGATTGAATTTCTCCAGTTAAAGACAGGAGATGAGGTAATTTCCAGGAGTTTGTATTCATTTAAAAATTGACTTCTACATACTTGCTTCAGACATATTTCAGCTCTCCTGGGCAAGTAACTCAAGTCACAAATTGTTAGCAATATTGTAATTTTACAAAGTTGAGCTCTCAGAAAACACTGTGAAATTGTCAGGCTCAAAATCTTTCTAGTTTACATGTATGAATGGGCTTATAGATGTGCAACAACAACACAAATAAAACCCCAAAACAAAAACAACAACAACAAAAACCCAACTAAACTCTCCTTTCTTTTCCAATTACTGTTTGGAAAAGGAACATCGGGCTAGCAAATAAAATCCAGGAAAATTCTTCTGCAAATGAAATCCAGGAAAATTTTTCCCGGTGAAAATATTTTTGTTGTATCTATTAAAAAACAAATTATTCCGGTATTACTACTGCAATTTTTTGTAAAAATATTAAAAATTGAAAGTCCTAATATTTTTTCATGCTATATTAGCCCTTTGTCAATAATAATTCTCCACAGGGTTTTAGCCTGTCAGTTTAAGAATTATCCTAATCTTCAGCCATAGCTAAAATTTCACTTCAGAAACCCTGTTCTCCATGAAACACATCAATGAGTGAGAATTAAATAAATGAGACCTAAATAGGAGATATGCACATGCTTCTCCAGAGAGTTAGCTTTAAGATATAATTATTTCTGTTTTGATCTTTTACAGGGGGAGTTTATCTGTCTCTTTGGTTTTTTTCTTTACTTCTGGGAATTAAACATGCACCACGATGTTTGTTCTCATGTCCTTTTCTTTCCTTATCACCAAAAAATAACCAACAAAACTGTGTATCATCACATAAAATCAAAATTCAGTGAATCTTCAGCCAGTTCACCACGGACTTTGTCTTTCTACTATTTTCACTTAAAATGTATCCTAAAATTTCAGAGGTGAATGGAGGCATATTTCCAGGAGGAAGGTTTTCTGCTGACTTTAGTTACGAGAATTAAGCTGAGGTGAACATAACTGATCCTGCAAGTGTTTGGCAACCTTTGCAAAAGGAGAATAAACTGCACAGAATTATGTATTGTGCTATACGAAGCAAAGGTGGATTAGTAACTACAAGTTCTGAGCTACCATGCCCAGTACAGCTGAGATGCCTTGAATACCCCACAAATTAGTTACATATACATCATCTGCAGGTGGTAACAGAGATAAATTAAGAAAAAAAAGAAAATCAGCAAAATCAACTAAACAAACAACACAAAAAACTCCCGAAATATGTTAAAAAAACCCCAACCAAATAAAGAAACAAAACAAAAAAACAAACAAAACAAGCAAACAAAAAAAACACACCAGAAAAAAAAACCTCAGCAAACAAAAAAAAAATCAAAACCAAACTAAAAAGATACCCAACACCCCAAACTATAAACCATCCTCATCTTCAAAACCTGCACTTTGATGTTAAAAGGGAGCCAGAACCAAGATTGTAGACTTCCCAATAATATGGTATTATGACCAATGACATTTATGGTCAGTCAGAAGCCTTATATTCAGCAATTTTCCTGGTCAACAGGGAACAAATGGAGAAAGCAAATCCATGAAATAAGAAAGGAAAGGCCATTCTGTGACTTAGCATTAGCAGGTATATGCTAGAGCCAATACATTACTCATGGATAAAATAGAGTCTTAATTAAATTGAAAATACTCTTAAGAGAATGTGTGGAAGCTATATGTTGAAACTGCCTCCCTCTCTTGCCACTTGAAAAGCACATTTTTGGTATTGAGAGCACGTATCTACTCTTTCTTCATCTTCTGCTCTCACCTGGGGAAAGAGGGGGAGGGAAGAGGAATACTAAGTAATATAATGAAAATAGAACCTACACAGATATTTAGTCCTGATAGATATCTGAGTGGAAAGAGGAGGTGAGCAGACTGGATGGTTTGCAGATGTAAGGGATGTGTTTGCATGCTCTAGAAATCCTACACAGGACAGAGCCAGAAACCTTTTTTTTTTTCTTTTTTTAAAGGTAGAAGAGCCCTCAGAGCTTCAGGTCTGAATCTCAGCAGACACAATGAGTTCATTACATTTGATGAAATCTGGAGAATTAGGCAGTAGAAATCCAAAAGTTTAAGCACAGGTCAGAGGCTAAAAAATCCACCTGACATCTCCACTTAGACTTGTGTGGACTCATGACCTGGCACCCAACCAGGCCTTTAGCTAACAGCAGAGCTCTAACCATTTTATGCCCACTCTTTCTTAGATTTACTTGTTTTCTTTTTTTTATTCACTTTTTCCTTCAGTAACTATTTTACTGAAATCCCAGTCCTCAAAGGCCAAATAAATAAAACCTATTTAAAAGCTATGTAAAAAAAATAAATAGAAAGAGAACATAAGAACTGTGATTAGGCGTAGAAACTATTTATATATACTGTGGTAGCCTAAATTTCTTTAGAAGAAAGAGACTTGAGAAGAAAGAGACTTGAGAAGAGATTTTATTTAGTTTGGGGGATTTTTTATTGTTTTTAACAGCAAGGTTTGTAAGGTGAATACTCACATTTTTTTTGTTGTAGCCATGTTGAGGTTCAAAACTTGATTACAGAAAAATTGATGGTTTTGAAACAATATTTAGAACTGGTTTTTCACTTGTAAGTAGTTTTATTGCACCATACAGACTTGGTATAAATATACACATTACACATATATGTGTGTGTAAGGATATATGCATATTGCTGTGGTCATAGATAACATTCTGCTCTGCAACTTGGTATGGAAATTATCCATTAAATAGCAGACTGCGAGTGAAGCATGGGAAATATAGGGTGTTTTCTCATTTATTTGCAGACTTCTAGCCCTAGATCAAGTCCGCTCTTCTTCCAAATACAACTTGATATACCTGTAATGTTCCAGAGAAATCTACCTCTGTTCTCTGAAGTTTTCCTAGGTTTTATTTTGGGACTCCTGCAGGGTGGACAGGGACTGAGAGCTCAGTGTTTTGGTGGCATTTATGCACTGCAGATAGGATCAGTAAAGCTCACAGTCATGTATTTTAGTATAAAATGTACAATAGCTATAATAAAAAAAAATCCTATATGTACAATACATAGGATCTACAGTCTGAAGTGAAGCAGAGTCTTACATTTGGAGCAGGCAGTTAATAACAAGAACAAGAATATGGAGTATCATGACAGGTAATAATACTGGGTGAATGTCCCAAATTTTAAAAGACAGAATGAAGGACTGGGATCACACATCTAATTTAGACCCTAGTGTCTGTCCCTGGGAATGAGCCTGGACAGTGACATTTTATTCTTCTCACATCTCTACTAGGAATAGAGAAGGAAAAGGCTTACGCACATCTAGATAAAGCCCAGCAGGGCCACAGAAGGCATTTCAAGTCTCCCTGGCATCAGAATGTATAATCCGAAACCATGGGTGAAATTCATAGAAATTTTAAATCAATTAACATGTTAAGTTCTGAAGAGATATTGTAAACTGTCCAAAGTAATAAAATCAGCAATGCATGGCATTACTTTCCTCTATGAAGAGCTTGAATAAATAAGACATTTATAAAAATGAGCAGAAAATATGAAATGAATATCCCAAGAACCATGAAAAAATATAAGCTAAAAGAGAAATTTAATTTTCCTCTGACTTTCGGAGAGAGAATGCAGTTGTGGATTTTATACATAATTTATAAGGGAAATTGGCCAGTTCACTCAGGTATATACCATATCAACTTTTAGGAAAGATGAAGCAAGCTGTCTTCTTTTAATTGAAATCAAATATAGTCACAGAAGAAAATTACTTCTGCCCATCGAAGAATATGGTGCTGTCACATGGCCAACAGCATTTGCAGTGTACATGGGGCTTTCTTCTACAAAGTAAACTTCTGTCTCAGTTCCTGAGCAGCCACAAAATGGTGTGAAGATTGGCAGCTTCCCCCATCCCTGAGCCAGTACTCCCTTACCACTCTCAGTACAAGTCTTATATTTGAGAGTAAGGTAAACCTATGTCCTACATACTGTTTGCATCTCTAAAAACATAGGAATTGACATAATAGATCAAACTAGTGATCCATTTAGTTTAATGTCCTTCCTCTGGACTGAGTGTAGGATGCTTAAGAGAAAGTTGTAAGAAACCTTTAGTGGGCAATAACAGAATGACCTGTCACAGGGAAAATTTGGTGGGGACCTCCAAAACCACTGAATGCAATTTCCTGCTGCATCAGGCACCACATCCTGAAATGCTCTTCCAAAATATATAGAACTCAGACTTAGCTTGTTAAATAAGGTACAATCTTTCACCTCTCCTGGACTGTTTGTAATTATTAGGAAACACGACCACCACTCCCAGGTTCTATTATTAACTCTGTCC
Organism: Passer domesticus; assembly: GCF_036417665.1. Classification (NCBI taxonomy): domain Eukaryota; kingdom Metazoa; phylum Chordata; class Aves; order Passeriformes; family Passeridae; genus Passer; species Passer domesticus. The sequence continues at coordinate 5,009,478 of NC_087512.1, read as the reverse complement.
CTGTTTTTTTGTCTATGTTCCTGACATAATTTCTTTAGTGGGCTGCTCAAACTCTCAGCGATTCGTTTTCCCAATCTGTAATTAAGCTTCCTTATTTCACTGAAAGAGGTTTCTGATGATTACAGAGATCCTCAATAAAAAAGAGCTTGTGCAGGTCTAAGTGCCTATTTAGACAATAAAAATAAAGACACAAACACAGTAAACTTTAAATTAGCCTGCACAGCACAGGGTGACAATACTCTGCTGATAGAAAAACACTGGTCATGCAGGTGTCACTAGTGGACTAGGGGAGATTCAGCTGCTTCTCCAAGAGGATTGCCTGGATTTTGACCTGCAGTGGCTGTTCTCAGGCCAAATGAGAAGAGATGTGCTTCTTCTAAGCCCTCTTGGGCAGCTTGACAAGCTGGCCAAGTCATTCTGACTCTCAAACCTGGTGCTCTTGACTTACATCTGGGTGTTCAAGGATGCTTTGAATGGAGCTCTGAGAAATCTGGTCTAGAGAAAAGTGTCCCTGTCCCTGGCAGGGGAATGGAACCAGATGAGCTTTGATGTCCCTTCCAAGCCAGGGCATTCTGTGACCCTGTGATTCTGAGAAGGACCAGTCCCCACTTCTGGGACATGTAGACAGCAGGACACAGTAACCCAAGCCTGAAGGAGTCCATGGCTGTCACCAGCCAGCCATTCTGAGCACAGGAATTTACCACTGACCTTCCAAGTCTTGCCATGATCTTCTGTGGCCCTTCAGGTGCAACCTGAAATGTAAAACAGCAGGTGAATAAACACATGACTAAATCCTGAACTTCATAGCAACCTAGGGAAAAAGATCAGATAACACATTTCTACACAAGCTAAACAAGAACTACTCAGTAGTTTTTAATACCTTTCTTAAAAGGGTAAGGATTTGGCTGTTCCTTAGCTGAATACCCAGTACATCCTGAGAGAATCAAATGGAAGGGCATACAAGTTTCAAGGCAAATATTTATTGGTAAATGTTGATAAACAAAATGAACATATTCCTTGTTCTGAAAATAAAAATGTCATTAAGTCCTTTTTTGCACTTGGTCTCTGCAGATGTAATCTGGATGGACACTGTAGCAGCAAAACTACAGGTTTCTGTAAACAGAAAGATGTCAGAAGTCTTTTATTTTATTCTTAGACAATTTCTCAAAATCAGAGTTGAATCCTATAGTATATTTCCTAATTATTTGTCAATTTTACTAGAAATATTGCAGTAAAATTTGTTCCATTAAAATATCTAAATTTTCTCTGACAGTTTGAAATATCCACTAAGGATTCAAAATTTCTCTGTTTTTATGAGAATAGATGTGCATATATATTTTGTATGTATATATATATATATATTTATGAGGAGAAAAACAGATATATGGAAAAAATACACAGATATCTAGGAGGCTTATCTTTTGAGGAAAAAAATAAAAGTAGTTTTGCAGTGTTTGGAGCATGAGAAAAACAGCAGTTCACATCCTAACGTGGAAAATATTGAAGTGTAAATATCTGGGAGACAGCTGAGGAGTGTGGGCAGAAGTGGTGAGAAAATTTTGCAGAAGAAAAATAAGGATTCATGCAGAAAGACTGGGAAATAATTAAAAGGAGCAGGCAAGGATAAAAGCTAGCACAGAAGCAGAAAGGAAGATAAGTTCTTTAGCTAAAAGGGGGAAATATATCAGCAAAGACAGAAAATAATTTTCAGTCTGTAAGGTAACAGAGAGAAGCAGCAGAGTTTTGAGATGGGTTTAATGCTTGTAGGGCAATGCAGTTAGAGTAGAAACAGATTCTGAGAGAAGCTGCTGGCTGGGCAGGGGTTTTGTTGGTTTGAGATAAGAATTAGATTAAGTGGGAGGCATCAGCACCTAGAAACAGCAGACAGATTGCAGTAGAAACCAGGGACCATTGCTACATTTTCCCAACACTTCAGTCACATCTAAAATCAATTATCAATATTAATAGGACTCTATCCACTGACTTCAGAGTGCTTTTGAGCAGGCCTTGACAGAGGAGTACAGATCTGCAGTCCCATTAAAGAGACCTGGCAGAAGGATCAAGTTTTCTTACTCTAGTCCTGCCTCTCACACCTCATTTGTAATCTGATCAATACCCCTTTCTAAGTTCTTTTGTATATGGATCAATTTATATTCTTGTTTCTGAGGATGGATAATTCTAACTAGCATTTTGTACTACCTCACAAACATTCAGTAAGGAATAACTCTGGTGAAGTGACATGGTCCAGAGAACATTGGTCTTTATCTGTTCTGATATTCAATTAACAATTTTATTAACAAGATCCAAATGACTCTTTCATAGAATGAAATAGTGCTGCACATTATTAGGAGAGCATAGGGAAAAGGGCAAAGAAAGGTGTTCAAGGGAATAAGTCTTTTTGGTTGTTTTTTTGTTTGCTTGCTTTTTAATAAAAGCTTTACCTAGCTCTGTAAATCAGACAGCTGTAGACCTTAGAGAAAGAGCTGATATATAATCAGTGAAAGTTTTCCTCCAGAGAATTGCACTTAGCAATTAAATAATAACTGTTATGTAAAAGTCATCAAGGCATGGGTTGGATCCATTGACCAGTTTTTTGGGTCTAAAAGGTGTTAAAATGGCCCTATATGATTGCTGGGTCATATCTCAAGGTTGTCCCAGATTTGTCTTCCACCCCAGACTTCTGTATTTCCATTGCAACACTTCTAAACATTCATTTTAGGCATTGCACTAAGCCTTTGATGACTGCAGGAGATAATTCACTGTTGACAACAACTGATTGTCAGGAAAGTGTTTTCTCACTTGGGTTTGGATGTCAGTGCACCAAAATGCAGAGATTCACCCAACACATAAACCACAATGGTGGTTAAGTTCACGTCTCCACATTCTTATTTTACATGTTATTTAGCACTATGACAAACACTAACCAAAAAAAAAAAAAAAAAAAAAAAAAAAAAAAAAAAAAAAAAAAAAAGAGAGAGAGAGAAAACGGAGGAACTGGGGTTATTACAGAAGAACAGCTTAAGAAACATAACAATGGCTCTGGGTGCTGCACAGATTTTGAGAAAATTAAGACAGAAGAGACATTTTCCTTTCCTTTCCTTTCCTTTCCTTTCCTTTCCTTTCCTTTCCTTTCCTTTCCTTTCCTTTCCTTTCCTTTCCTTTCCTTTCCTTTCCTTTCCTTTCCTTTCCTTTCCTTTCCTTTCCTTTCCTTTCCTTTCCTTTCCTTTCCTTTCCTTTCCTTTCCTTTCCTTTCCTTTCCTTTTCCTTTCATCCCTCCTGTTCCTCATTGGCATTTGTAGCACAACAGCATTCCCTAAAATCATGAATGTGGTGTTTACCCCTTCTTCTAAATCATTAATGAGACTGCCAAATGAGAATGCACCAAACACAAATCCCTTTTATAAACACTTTCCCCTTGGCTTGCTGCATTGTTATTTATTACCAAAGCTTGTTTATATACCTAGGGCACTTTTTACTCCATCTGACAGAATTGAAATTCAAGTCACTTTGGATTAATTTTGTTCATCAACAAATTTTATAATTTATTTTTAAAAGTCAAGGCATTCTGGAGGTTTGGTTTTTTTTTTTCATGCTTTCTATTGTTTCTTTTTTCCCTTTTTTTCCTTTTTTTTTTTTTTTTTGGTCTTTCTTACCTGCTCTTTTCTTCTGCCTGTAAGCCAACAGAGAATAGTATGCATATTATCGATAATGAATATGCTATTCAAATGTACTAAATTATTTTCAGATGCTGTCTCTGACACAATGCATTTACACAGTGAAATTAGTGAGATAATTGCAACAGTTGCCCTTCACTGTGGATGACTGTACTTACCAATTGTGTTATTAAACTAATGACTTCACAGGTATTTAGGATCCATCTGCTGCTACCAAACATAAAAATTATTCCAAATATTAAAAACTGTAAGGGGAGAGGAATCTGAAAGAAAGCAGGACACTGAATAGATAACCAAGGACTAGACAGATGTTCATGTACTTAAATTATATTGTGCAATAGAATAGTTGGCTGCAAAACAATGCATGACATAAAACATGTTCTATATTTTCATGTTTGTTTTATGACATTTTGGGCTGGTTCTTGATATTTGATAGCTTTGGGTCACTAAGGGTCCCACCAGGATGGGATAGTGGGAGGCAAGTTCTGATGAAAGATTTCACTGTCTTACTAACAAATAGGTTATATCTGAAGTGGATGCCCTCACAACTCTGTTTGGGACCATTTTTTCTGTTGTAAATCATGGAATAAACTATGGAGAAGTATTGATGAATATCCTAAAATTGGATATCTGATCCAGAGGTGATCTTCTCTCAGTTTATCTCTCTTCTTTCTTCCTTTTCTTTACATACACACATATTCAGCCCTTCCTGCTTTTGAATAACACTAGTCCAGATGTAGAAAAGAAATACTTAAAGGACTGCAGTTGAAGATTGCAGCTCTGTTCCTAATGTTGCCATATTAAAAAAAAAATCAAACAAACAAAAAAAAAGAATCAAAACCAAAACGAAAACAAAAGCAGAAACAAACCAAAAAAACCTCTTTATTTTTGAGAAAGTAATCCACTAAAGAGAGAATCATGGAATGGTTTGGATCATTGGAATCAGATAGTTCCAATCCCCCCGCCTTGGAAGGAACACTACTCACTAGGCCAGGTTGCTCAAAGCCCTGGATACTAAAATGATTTTGAAAAAGCCCCAGGAAGAGAGCAGCAGAATTCAAAACCCAGCCCAGAAATTCACTGTTCTGTATTTTGGCAGTAGTGCTACTTCCACACCCTGTATTTCAGATTTCACTAGTGAGGGATGTTTCTGAGTGTATGGATGGTGTTCCTTCCCAAACATTTTTCAGCATAGCACTTATGACTTTCTATACTGGGATTTTCTGGGGAAAAAAAAAACAAAACAGCAAACCAAGTTTCTACACGAACCTGCACCCCAAGGTTTTTTTTTTAATAAACTGCTAACAAATCCCTGTAGATCTCTAAATATCTCATTGTCAGAAATGCAATAAATTTCTGCACAAAAATGGTAACACTTTGAATTACTGACTGTCCAGATTCTTCTTATACCAGCAAAAATGATAAAATAATCAATATTTTTCATTTTCAAAGAGTCTTAGCAATAAAGAGGTAATACTTTGCTCTACTTTTTTTCTTCTTTTTTTCTTTTGGCCGGCAGGTGGAAACTGGTTGGCCTCAAATATTGCCATAATAACAATTGCCACCAAGAGCTATCTGCTGAGGTGTAAATATCTGTTTACTTCACTGCTATGTGACCACGTCTCACTTCATGTAGAACATGACTGGACATCACCATGGAAGATCTATTTGAAACTCTTGGTTTCACCACAAAATCCAATTGTAGGACCATAAAAGTTTTCAAAAACCTAAACTTTTCAAGTGTGGTAATGACTTTGTCTCTTCTGCCCCTACATCTCTCAAATAATAGCAAAAGTACATTCTTTTAAGCCTTACATGAGATTTCTGGCATCAGCCTCTCTCAGTATAATTGAATGTAGGTCAAGATGGCTAAACACTGGGGAGAGCATTTAGTTGACTGCATAGTCAACGAGAGCAATTTCTAACCTCTTTTTGTCTCTGGGACATTCACCAGTGACAGAAGATCTGCAGGAGACCAATGCCCTTCTGGAGAGGCACCAATAGCCTGGGGAGAGCAGGGGCTGATGAGCTCAGAATGTCATGAGTCGATGACACTTAGATCAAAGACTTGTATGTTCCAACCATCTGTGGACACAGAAGCATGTTTTAGTCACAAAAAGGGGGAGAGTTTAATCTGGAGCTAAATATCTGCTTGAAATAATCCTTACAGCATTAGAAACCATTTAGCTTGCTAAATATCAAACTCCACATTTTAGAAGGGGTGATCCAAGTTCATTGTAAGTCTACAGCAAAAGTACTCAATAAAATTTTGGAAAGCTGCTTCCTTCTCCTGAGCATTTTCAGCTCCCATGGCAAAACCCCAGAGCTCTGTCACTCTAAGAAGCAGCTGGATATTGGGCAGAAGTGTCTTCAATTTATATGTTCTGGCTGTACTCCAAAATCAGTGGTCATCTGAGTTCAGCCCAAAAGGTGAATGAAGGTTGACTTGGTCAAGGTTCTTCTTTTACCTCAGTGTTTAGCAACCAAGCATGAATACATGTTTTCATACGCAGAGTATGTTTTTGGCATTATCATGTGTTTCAAGGTTTTGCCTGGACATCAGTTAATTTTATTTTAACAAGTGATCTAGGTGTCTCTGCTCCCCAGCCTACATATCTCACACTGAGCAGATTAAAAAACTTGAGCAACAAAAATGCTGATGTGATAAAAGAAAAGACAGAGAGAAAGAAAAGAGAGAGAGAAAGAAAAGAAAGAAAGAAAGAAAGAAAGAAAGAAAGAAAGAAAGAAAGAAAGAAAGAAAGAAAGAAAGAAAGAAAGAAAGAAAGAAAGAAAGAAAGAAAGATCCACATTGAAAAAAATAGGTCATGCCCAAGAAGTCAGCACATCAAAAATCATAAATGGTGTGAAGATGCTTACTTGATATGCTACAGAACATTAAAATTCTTTATTCCACAACAAGTAACACAGGGATTTAATAATGTACAGGAATCTAAGGCTAAGTCTTTAACATTAAAGCAACTACTATGGTTATCGGGTTATTTCAGGTCATAATCAGTGTTTCTGGTGGATGGGTTGTTGGTTTGGCTTGTTTTGGTTTTAATTCTGATTAACTTTCTTAAACAAGTCTGATTTCACTCCTATACATAAATGCAACCACAGTTTGAGATTACATGTTCATATTGTTACTTCCTGCTGTCCTTTCAACTGGCCCTGATTTTCTGCTGAAATATAAGGTAAATGTACAAAAAAAAAAAAAAAAAAAAAGGAAAAAGAGTCTTCATTAATTCCATCTGCAGAGGGATTTTTCCAGGTGTGTTTTGGAAATGTATGTCCAGTGATTCCATTCAATCCCAGATAAAACAGAACAGCATCTATTGTTATTCTTTTAGCCATCCATCAGTGAGAAAGCTCAGTCACAGATAAGTGTTTACAAGTCACTTCACCTGAGCATCATCTCTGTATACCATTCCTGACAGCCAAAAACATGTGCCTCCATGACAGCAGAGATATTTGATGTGGACCATGAAGCTAACCCACCCCTAGGTCTGTATCCTTGGCTATGACAGACCCAGTTTGCAAGCTGAATATCTGTCATTCTTCTGCATTTCTTATTCTTTGTTTGTGTATCTTTTTGTCCTTGTTTCCCCCTTGGGAAGACAGGACAAAATTCAGTGTCAGTCAATCACTGAGGAATCTCCAGTCCTAACAGAACAATTTTGAGTGTATTCAGTGTCACTTGAAGCTCTGGACATATATTGTTGGTGCTTCATTAGCTTGTATGCACTGGCCATGTGGAAAACACATACTTGGGGAACCAAGGTCATATCTCTTTGTGGCAGTGTAAAAAGTACTTTGCTCTTTAGGTTGTTACAGAATTTGTTTGCAGTTAATTGACCACATCAAAAATCCTCTTCTAATCCCAATGCCTCTTTCAAATTGTTGTTCTTCATGGATTTCTGCTTCAAGTTTAGTCTACTATAAAGCATCCAGGTATGAAATACTGGGCTGAAAATCCAGAAGGGGATTTTTGGCTTGGTACAGCTAGAGTTTGAGGATGGATACTGTGCATCAAGTAACAAAGGCAAAACAATGGCATGTCTTTTTTCTTTAGCGTTACATAGCAGCTGGCTGAAATATCTAGCTAGTGTTCATCTTCGTTCTGACCCGCACAAATCCAATTCTGCACAGAGGAAAGAGAAAAAAAATTAGATTTTGTGATTCTGATTCTTAAAAACAAAAAAAAAAAGTCAAAAAAATAAATACATTACTATATTTCATTATACCTTTTCCAAATAATGTGGTTATTGAACTGTCATAAGTACAAGTTGGCCTTGGTAGTAAGTGATACAGATTACTGGGATTTATTGAATTAATCCCTAATTTTCACTGGTAAAAGTCTGTTGGGTAAACAGGGTTTTTATGATGTAGATGAAGATATTCTGAGCCATGTATCAGCTACTTGGACCACTAGAAAGTAGATCAATTTTGTGATTAGTAAATAACTGATTTTTCATACAAAATTGCAAGATGATTAGTGAAATATTAAGAGCATTTTCCTTAAAAAATAAACAAAATCATATGTAGTTCAACATTACATACCAGCTCTTTGAGGAAGGTGTAGCTAGATTTTGCTGGGTCTTGTAGTCAGCAAGAGTCAGGGTCCGTCTCTGACCTTCTGTCAGTGCTCTGAGCTGACTCAAATGCTTGTAATTCTCACAGTAAAAGTGACATCTATTAAAAATGAAGAAATAGTGTTTACAAATTTTTAGCTACCTTTTCTAATTATCTCTACTGCCTTCTTCTTCTCCTTTTCTTTCTCCTTCTTGCTCTTCTTTTTCTTTCTTCCTCTTCTTCTCCCTCTTCTTTCCTGCCACATGTCTTTATTTATAAGGCAAGGAGAATAGTTGACTGTGGAAACCTGGGATAGCCAGAAAACTTGCTTGGAAACAGTGTGCTAAATAGCTCTATCAAAATGATTCAGTGCTCGTACTGAGATACAAACACTTAGCAGTCAAATGTCAAGTCAATCTGAATATGCCCTGGCAAATCTACCAAACAATAGTCTTATCTGGAGAGCCCTGAGGTTAATGTGATGCTTACACTGGGTTTTAGAGGAGAGTGAGTAACAGCCTGGGATTTGACCTGAATTTAGTCTTTACAACTACGAGAATTTTAAGAGCTTTTAGAAGGAAGAACATTATAAGACTATTGACAAATGTGTCTGATCTGAGAGGGATTTAAAGAAATTATTTAAAAAGAGGATATCTAATGGCATTGCCTTCTTAACAGATGGACATAGCTGAAGAGACTTTGCAACACTGATATTTCAATAACATGTTTATTTGTTTGCATTTGTAGAAACCTACAGCAAAAGGATGTGGACTTTCATTTCCCTCACTTTCCCTATGAGTCTGAATGCTGGTTTATAAAAAGAATCGTAAGGTGACAGAGTGAATATTTCATATATAACTTTATAGCTTGCCTAAAATCCTTTCAATCTGCCTATGTAGGGAGCTACACCAATCTGAAAACCTGCATACCTATTTTAATGACATATATTCTGAGCAGAAAAGCCATATGCCACCTTTTTGTCCTGCGCAATGAAGCCTAATGAGGAGAAATTCAAGCTCTTGCAGAAGATTAGAAAGGGGTAAAAATTCTCAGATGCTCTGGATGAAAATTTGTAAAGTTAGCTGCAAATATCATTGCATAGCCCCTGGCCGTTATTTTTAATCTCCCATTGACAAGGAAAAGCTTGCTGGGAGTTGGGACTTGTTATCTTCGTTTTATGGGCTGCTGCTCTTGGAATAACAGAGCTGATAGAGTGCTAGTGTGAGTCAGTTGGGAAGGAGAAATGGACAACAGAGCCACTCAGAACACAGAGTATGGGGACAAGAGAGAAAAGAGCTATTAATGTTTCTGGTAAAGAATAGCAATTCCTTCATCAGTGGAAGGAGTCCTCATGAAATAAAAATCACATAAATAATTTCTTTCCTTATTTACTTGTTCATTTTGATGTTGATCCATTTCAGAGTGACGTGAGTTTAACTTTATTTAAAACCTCTTAGATGAGAAATGAGAAGTTTTGAGACACATTTCCAGGGAAGGTTTGGAGGCATGCTCTGTTTTCTTTTTTTTTTAAATATATTAACATGCTTGCTATGAATACTGACATCTGAATATCTCAGTTTTGATATCATTGCCCATGATATCTACCCATGGTAGCTCCTGCTACCCTGCCCACCCTCCCCCACATCAGTAAAGGGAAAGTAGTGCAGATAAAAAAGAAAGACAATGGAAATAATCTGTCTTTTAGTTGCATCATACCTCAATTGTCATATTCAGGGGATTTAGAGATCCAGGAACATGGAGTGGGGATGGAGCTACCATTCACACTTCCCTCTAGTGAGAACCAAAATATTTGACTATTAATAATACACTTATTGGTAATATCATTATTATTATTATTATTATTATTATTATTATTATTATTATTATTATTATATAGATATTATAAATACTTTACTGAAGACTAACCTGTTAAAACCAGCAGAGCCCTCCAAATTGTATGTAACACAATTTTGTGCAAATCATGTGCGATATAAAAGTCATTCACGTTTCATTCCTTCAGTTTATGCAGTGTTTAAATGACAATCCTTGCACTAGCAATACTTTATATGCCACTCATTTCCCTGATTTTTGGAATAAAGCCTATTTTCTGCTATCTACTCATTGACGTTAATGGCAAAACTTCCAAAACTTCCAGTCTTAAAAAGCTAAAATTGTTAGAAGATGAAGGAAGTTAAAACCATTTCTGTGAGGAGAGCACCAGTGCTACAGCTGTATATAAGGTTTCAGTTTACTCTCCTCATTGACTTCTTTCACAGAAGTGAATTATATGTTTATTTATTTGTTTCATTGGAAACAAGCTAATTAGATAATCTCATTTATGTAGAGAACAAGCAGAAGTTTTGTTGGGAAGTAGGCATGTGAGGTGAGCATTAAATTCCTATACTTTACCTCACAGTGAAAATTTAATGCTTGAAGTTCACTGGGATTTTAGTTTTAAGATATATTAACTACCCCATGGTAAGTATTTGCAAAGCAAAAACAGAAAATGGGATGGGAGGGTGATATTATACTCAGAACACGGAAGCAAAAGGGCTGCTAGTTCATAGAATTGTCAACATTTTTGACACAGATAATTCTGAAAACACCCACCAGTTTGATATCCATCTGGATCTAATGAGATTCGACACAGTAGACCCCCTTGAACTTCCATCCCCAGAATGTTTTCACCTTGCCTTTTGGATGTGCTCACAAGGGAGATGTGTTGGTCCTTTCATGTCAGACCTTAATTGGAGCATACATTCCCTTCCTCACTCTATCTGTTTCACTAGGGACTTTCATCAGACAGAGTAAAGGGCTTTTGCACTCTCTCAGCCCCCTTTAATACAGAGCATTAAGCTCCTTCTACAAAGTGTCTTCATTTTTTTCCCCCTGTTTTTGAGGTCTCCTACTCATTCTACTATTGAAATGTTGTCTTTGTGCAGTCTGTTCCTCTGTATTAACTTCTTCATGCGCATGGATCTGTCTATGGAGTCTGCATTGGAAGAGAGAGGGGGCTCAGGCTAACTTTGCATTTCATTCTGGCTTTCTACATTTATGAATGTATTTTCCATCAGCATTGTATTATGTGGGAGATTTTCACCTTTCATCTTTTAGCCTGTTCTCCACATCTATTCAGGAACCTTCATCTCTGTTCCCCACATTTTATAGACCCAGAAATACACTTTTTTTTATTACCCCAAATCTCTCTACTTCAGTCCCACTTGCCTTATCACTTTTGCTTTGTGAGTCCGTTACAGTGAGTACTCCTTCTTTTCCCTGTACCCTTTGTTCCCACATTGTCTTTTTTCCTCTTGTTAAATGCCACACAAAGATGTCTTTCAGTAGACAGAATGGTCCCTATCGGTCTGATAATTGTGTTGGCTGTACTCATATAAATGTTATTAGGAACCAGAAGATTTGACCTTGCTAGGTGTTTCTCAGTCACTGCTGTGGCTCAGACTTTGGATCTCAGCTGAGAAAATCATGTAAACATCTGCTGTTTTCTGCAAGACTGCTATTCTAACTGATTTGATTCAATTCGATTTGATCCAATTCGACTCTATGTAGAGCACTGCAATTCCCACTGCATCTCAGTATTTAATGCCTTCCAACACCATAGAGACAAACAAATGTCTGCCTCTTGAGGGTGATCCTGTTTCTCAGCTTCACTGCTGTCATTAGAAACTGCACTCTTTTTTTTTGTCAAATCCTGTGCTGAACTATGATCTCTATTGTTTGGCTTCTGTGAAACTGTATCTGCCTGCAAACTGTAGGCAAAAAAAAAAAAAAGTGCCTATGTAATAGGCTAATTTTACCCACCACTTTCTTACAAACTGTTTAAGAATTTAGTTTTATGAAACCAAAATAATAATATGATGACAACATTGGAGATAAATCTATCATCTGCAAAAGAAAAGGTTTTACCTTATTCATATTTCTTCAAGGCTCTGATTGTAATAAATTATTTTGAAATTTACTATGTCATTGCAAAGCATTATATAAAGCACATGATCATGGTTAGAATGCATCCTGAATTTCAGCTGTAGGTTTTCTTAAAATATGACTATTAGGTGACTGCTTCTAAAACTGCAGCAAATAATTTTACAATGATTGACTTTTGAATGCAGCCTTTAATAGGACTGAGACAGTAAGAGTCAATTTAATTTTACTAGGCTTTACCACACCTGTTAGAAAAGTGGCTTTCAAATTCACAGAAAGAATGAATTTCATAAAATCCAGAGGAAATTTATTTTAGATGTATAATTTAACATATATTTGACATGATTCAAATAGTTACCTGTATAAAAGCAGAAAAGGCTCAATTCTAAAATAGTGTTCAGCATTTATCACAGAAGAAAGACAGCCAAAATAGAGGCCACCACTCTTGAGACTCTGAGATAGCTAGATAGATCTGACTATTCATTTAGATTGCATTACTGATCAAAGCATACCTTCCAAACTGGGTGTATAAAAACCAATCCTGCTACAAGAAGGTGCACTCTGATAATAAAATTTAATAATTACTTTTCTAAAGTGTCTTTCTCACCCAATTAACAGGCCATTACTGTCAAACATTCAGAACTTAACAGGTTATGTACCACAATGTAGTGCACTGGGTAAGAAATTGAGTGCAAGGACTTTTCTGTTCAGCCTGATTTTGTAGGATCAGTGGTGCCCTGTACCTTTACTACCGTGGCACTTGTTCTAGGATGCTTGACCCTAAAATCCAGATGCAGGATGAGATGAGTCAAACCACCAATCCAAATTGACCAGAGGTATTCAGAGAGATTTGGTGTTGTATGCAAACACAGTCTGGTAGGACAGCCCAGACAATTCTTTCTGGAAAGGTGTGCACATAGGAGAGGACAGGTGTGACAACTCTACTTTGAATGCTTAGTGAGACAGACTTCTAGAGACTCTTCCAACCAAGGGCATCTCAACTAGTCATCACAGAATCATCCAATGGACTGGAAGGAATCTTAGAGATCACCCAGTTCCACTACCTGCCACAGCTCCCACTATCCCAGGTTGCTCCAAACTCCATCCAACCTGACCTTGGACACTTCCAGGGGTGGGGCAGCCACAGCTTCTCTGAGCAACCTGTGCCAGGGCCTCACCACCCTCTCAGAGACGAAGGTCTTCCTAATAGCTAATTTAAATCTATCTTTTTTAGCTTGAAGCCTTTAGTCAAGACTTGCTTTAGCCAGCTCTTTTTAGTGGGAGCAGCTGGACTCAGTGTTCTGAAAATTTAACCTCTGAGATAACAGCCAAACATTTCTATAATCTGGGCAACACTTCAATTTGACACAATATTTGTGCAACTATTATTAGCAATAAATAAACCTGAAAACTACATCATTAATGACATTTCAACATTAAAAATTATTTTAAGTCCTGAAAGAAAATAAGTATTCATGAAAGGCAGAGGTAGAGACTTAGAAGGAGCAGAGCTTTTGAGCAAGCAGCAGGGACTCCTCTGCTTTAGGGAGAGGAAAATGCGTAAGCTGGAAGAATTCCCAGTGAAAAGTCATATTGTTCTAAGGATGACTTCCTATATTTTAAAAAAAAAAATTAAATTCACAAAGGAACTCAGATACATGCATGATCCAGCTTAAACCATCACTGGAAATACACTGTAAGAGAATTTTTTTTTTTTTTTTTTTTTTTTGTGTAGCTCAGTTAGTTTCTTACTTTGAAAACAAGATGCCTGTTTGCTTTTCTCAAAATAAAACTCTGCCTTTGTTTCAGCACCTTCTGCCTAAGCACTTCAGCATATTGCATTATACACACTGTGAAATTCGGGGGTGTAAATCTTCTCTCTGTGTAGAGTCCTTGTTTTTTGTTTATAAAAAATAGAGTGTAAGGGGACATAAAACGTAAGTGAATCAAGCCCTCAGCTAGCATTTAATTGATAAGAACTAAAGCTAATATTAGATAACAAATAAATGGTCTGTTGCACAGGCATTTAATTAAACACCAAATTAATGCAGTAATGACCTACTGGAACTAACAGCCAGAAATGCTTTACTGCAGGCAAGCATCTGGAATGTTTCACCTTTTTTTTTCTCTCCCTCTTCCCTCCTGTACAAATACATTGAAAAGACACACATTCATTTTTAATACTCAGTCTGGAGGGCTTCTGCTTTGTCCTTTACCCTGTCTGAAGCCCTAACATCAGTGGACACCAGACAGTTTTTGCCAGCGCCTCTTTCCTGATAGGCATAGTAAACAAATGGCAAGTAGGTTCTCCTTTCTCTTCCCCCTGCACAACGCCCTTCTGTGTCATTATCTGGTTGAAACTCAGCCCTTGTACACCTTGGGTGATTACACACTGCCCAAAAGATTAATTGCAGACAGCACTTTGGATAATGGTCTCAGGTACAAAGACTACCATGCCGTGGAGAAGGCACAGGAATCAATACATTTCTTTATCTGTACAAGTCCATGTCTATAAAAGTGCTTTCAATCATACCCCAGAATATCTGAGAGGTGTGGGAGATTAACTCTGCTCAAACACACTCAAGAAGATTTTGTCCAAGGCAAAATATGCAAGAGTCTTTGAGGAGTCCTCAGTCATGTTTTGCTGTTCTATACCATGCCATATGAAGTTGCACGACAAAGTAAACTTGTGAGGCTGTTAGTCAGTGTGTGCATATACATATATACAAAAATACACATACATATGAATTTCTGACTCTATTGGCTCTGAACACTGAATGGAGACAGGTGTCCACATTCTCCCTGATTGTCTCTGCAGTCACTGGAAAGAGATATCCACTTTCCTTCAGTGGCTGCTGGAAATTGTTGATGAGCTCCCACCTCTTCTGGAAGATCTTTTCCCTCCCCATGGGACTGGCAAGGGTCCTCCATCCCTGTCTCAGTTAATTACCAATATTTACAAGAGATGTGTCAGGGCCTATATGTCTCTCCATAAAAAAACTATTGGT
This sequence comes from Passer domesticus, assembly GCF_036417665.1. Classification (NCBI taxonomy): domain Eukaryota; kingdom Metazoa; phylum Chordata; class Aves; order Passeriformes; family Passeridae; genus Passer; species Passer domesticus. The sequence continues at coordinate 4,994,285 of NC_087512.1, read as the reverse complement.
TTTATGGTTATTAAAGTGGATTTTCACTCTAGATATCCAGCTTCTATACCAGCCTTGTCCCAGTTTCAAGCCTTTCTAGTTTCTCCTCTCAACAAAACAAGATCCCTATGTGGAAGAGTTACATTGCTTGGTCCCATTGCAACACCATTGGAGCTCAAACACTCATGTAAAAGTAAAGAGGTAAGACCTGAAGCAAAAACAGCTTCAGCTTTTATCTCATTAATTAAGGTCTAAATGACAGTGGAAGTGAAGGGCCAAGAATTTGTTTCCCCACCCTTCACACGGGACTTGATGTTAGTTGGAGCCATAGATCTTGCTAAGGTCTTGAAGCAAAACTCAATGTCTCACAGCTGCACAGAAGATGTGAATCATATCTACCTAAACACATTACACAATAGAGTGCATTTCCCAATCAGAAGGGATTTTCTGTCTCCAGGTTCTGCTTCTTTATTTATCCATGGGCTTCGCAATCATGGATAGAAACAGAATAAATCTTACATTCAGCATCTCTGGTGTGCTCATCTTCAGATTTTTAATTCATCAGGTTACACTGAAAAAAAGTGCTCATATAATACTTATTGCAGTGTGCTCCCACCACTGAAAAAAAAAAACCAGTTTTGGAGCAGGATTTTAGATATCTGTTCTACAAATCTACGTTATATCAAGTGACACAGATTTGTTGTATTAGGAATAGAATATTAGTCAAAACAGCCAATGAAGTCTAGAGTACCATTAATTTCATCTTAAAATGCACACTTGTATTTGTAGGACAAAATAATGCCCTAGACTCCATTCTCTATACTGATTAGACCTTCACTGCCCATGGCTTAGATTGGAAACCTGAAATCAAATGAATTTGTCATGAACTTGGTACTAGCATAATAGTTATGATGGTAATAACAATAATCATAGTAATAATAATAATCATAATCACAACATCAATAAAAAATGAGGAGACTTGTAATGGTCCTGATGATTCAGTAGGTGTCTGAATGCTGAATGAATCTTACAGCTTGTGCCTGGGCATTGAGTGTCACCAGTCACTGTTTTTCAGATGAGGGATAAATCTGAGACCTTTCCCTGCCATTACAGACTCTTATCACTTTATAAGAAATAAGGGCTGACCTCAGGGTCTTTGCCACAAGACGAAGTGGAATTATAATCTAATTACTTAAATTTCTCTTGCAGCTTCCAGTACAGACCTTTTTGTATCCTCCACAGTTAGGAGCTAACACCATCCATTGAAAAAGCAGTTCTTGTGTGCTGTATAGGAACGAACAACTTTTGAAGACTTTGATGCTAAATGCATACACAAACACATCCATGGAAATCTATTATTACTCACACACTCTTCAGGCAAATTCCATTCCAGTTTATAGTCACTGGCTCTTACTGTGATCACTTTGATGCTTGGCTTGAGAGCATTTATACTGATATTAGTAATGCAAAAACTCCTGAATGAGGAGCAAATTCTCTTTTCTTTTCTCAGGCAATAGATAAAGTGCTAGCTACACATGCTCTAAACAGAAGTGCAGGTAACACCTCCCACTAGAGCACAGAACAGTACTAATTAGTTCATTAAGCATCCCAGCATCCCTGTGGGGTAGGCATGTATTTTATTATCCCCAAGTTAGCAGGCAGGTAGAGTTGACTACCTCAAAGACACACTTATGGTAAATGAAGGAACTCTAACGTCTACTCCTTTGTTCTGCTGGGTAAACAGGCAATAGTTCAAGGCAGCTTTAATTCCATGTCCCATTATCTTTGTTGTTTTCTGTGTGTCACATGGCAATGCAACAGTAATGTATGAAGTCACTTTCTCCAGTGATGAAAATAGGAATTGTCAAAACCAGATAGCTTCCTGTTATAATAAATGCAGAACTGTTGAATATTTGGGACTTCTGTTAGCAGTCCTCTTTGTCCCCCACACTCACAGATCTTTTTCTGTAAGGTTTGAAGGGAAGCATGATGTGACTTTGAGAACAAACCTGAGCCTTTCCAATGCAGCCTGCACTGTACACATGTGTACACAATATATGAGCTGGTGCTACTAGGGATAAGGCATCTGGAATATCAAGTTCAGATGGCTCAGAACCAGATTGAGCTCATAAAATGAACATTACCACAGCCACAAAACTAACCGAGGTAATCATGTACTATTTAGACAAGCAGCAGCATTGCCCTTTGTGAAGGGCTTTAGAATGTGCAAGTCAAGTGTATGGTTGCATAAAGATTGGGGATATTACACCCAGAGAAATCCTCAGAAGACAACAGCATCATTAACTATTTACGTTGTGACTCTACCCATTATCGCATTTGACAAACAGTTTAATTTCAAGGAGGAAAAACAAAAATAAAAAATAAAACTAACACACAAAGACGCAAAGACACAAAAAGGGAAAGAGGGAAAGAAGAAAGCTGTGCGTCAACAAAGGCAGTTCAGAAATGAAAAGCAGGCAAGATGTCAAGCACCTTGAAGGAGAGAGAAGGGAAATAAAAGGTTCTGCTGTTTTCCCTGTTCACTTACTTTCATTTGGGATAAATCATGACTATTTGTCAAATTTAGAATTCGTTACAACATGGTATTAATTTGAAAGCATGAACAGAGAAACAAAGAGACTTTCCTCTCTTCCCTTTCCTTCACAGTGAATTGAACAGTCACTTCCAGCAATGACAACAGTCACTTTTACCCATATATGAGCAGTATATATCACACCCAATAATTCCAAGTAATTGTTTGATTTAGTGTTTGTGGTACATAAAATTAGCCCAAGGGATAATTTGGTCTTTTTGTGACTCAGTTGCTACTTCCTTGACCAGACAAGGTTCATAATGTAGCAGTGGTTTGAAAAGGCTGAGGGTTTAGAAAGCTGATGTGACTCTCCTGGCCATTTAAACAGGCTCAGGAATATGTACCTCACAACTGACAACAGCTAACGTATGAAACACAAAATGCCTGCACAATTTCAGCCATTTCAGATAAGGTTAGAGGACTCCTAAGGAAAAACAGACTTCTTAAATATGAGTTGTAGAGAGTTAAGGCAATCTGTTTTGTTCTTTTCTGTGTCAGACTAAGGCGAGAATGTTTGTTTTGTTTTTTTTTTTTTACATGAGCAATTGTTAGAGTTGCCCAGACAATCTGCTCAGATCTTGATGCAGATCTGCCATGCAAATCCAGAGCTAGGATGAGAGGAAACAGACCCAAGTTCTACCAGGGGAGGTTTACACTGGATATCAGGAGAAATGCTTTCACTGGAAGAGCTGTCCAGCCCTGGCACAGGCTGCCCAGGATGGGGTCACTATGTCTGGAGGGATTCAAAAGATTTAAAAGGGGGTGATGCTTGGGGACACAAGCCTTGGCAGTGTTGGGTTAGTGGATGGACTTGATGATCCTAGAGGTCTTTTCCAACCCAAACTATTCTATGATTCCAACAGGTAACATATAGAGGTGAGGAGCAAGCTTCTCAAGAGCTATAGGGTAGCTCAAACAGATACAGTGAAAACATGAAGCTCTGACCAATAAGGCAGGGTTTTCTTTTTTAATCAGCTCAACAAAACACTTTGCCAATCATCCAAGTGTCATTTCTTTATAGATGGGTTTTCTATAGGGAATAATGTTTTCATTGTGGGAGAGGGACAATTCCCATTGCCTTTGGTAGATCACAAAAATTGTCACAACTGCCAAATTATATAGCATCATACTTCAGTCCTGTCCTGTGGGGATAATATGCAAACCTCTCCTTACCCATATTTTAAGGGTAAAGGTATGAATAAAAATGTAAGCTGTTATGTCAGTCTGCTTATAAATATATGATATACACACAAGAAAAGGAATTAAGGCAACACACTTCTTTAATTCTGTCCATTTTAGTACGTCATTAATTATTTTCCACTGCATTTTTCATTTCCAAAATGAGACTACCTGCTTAGCAAGCACTTATTAAATGCTTTCTTTTTAATTCATAAAGGAAAAAGAGTCTCATATGTTTATTACATATTATTCAACTTTTATTTTGAAGACAGATTCATTTATTTCTTCCCAAGCTTTTCAGCAATTCTCAACAATATACCATCTGTCTGCTTTGTAGGCATGAATATATTTAAATTCACAACACAACTGAAAACATACTCTGTAAGTGGGGATATTGAGGTACCAAGCACCAAGTTGGAAAACGCCATCTAATTTTGAGGGTGTGGTTTTTTTATAGCCTGGACTTTCCTCTAAGTCCTTTAAGGATGGTCACAACCATTTCTGAGAGCTTCTTATGCAGGTTCACCTCAGCTGCTGCAAGCAGGAGGGGTGAATAAACCAGCACAGGTACTGGGGGCCAAAGACGAGCTGAGATGTGGCTCTGGACTTATGGTAGGGGTCAGATGGGGATCCTGACTGGGGCTGGCCTGGGCCATGAAAGCCTCTGACTATCCACATGGCTCAAAACCAAGTTATAGCCATTCTTCCCATCTCTTTTCAAACACCCCTTTACTCAGTGAATTTCAGCCTGTTCTTTTGTCTCTGTTCCTTGTCACATTTAAAGTCTGCTTGTCCCACACGCCTGTCTCAGAGTCCCATACTCAAAAGCAGATTTCATGCCCAGTTGCAACATCTTCTTTGTGCTCATAATATCCTCCAGGATGGGTTTATGTTCCAATGGATTAAAATTCTCTGTCATACCAAAGCCCATGCAAATTGTTTTCTTACTACCCATGCAGACCAGCTGACTCTTCATGTCAACAAAAGCTTTTTGCTTTCCTTTCCTTCTTTTTTGTCCTAGAGTCATAGGATATTCTGTGTTAGAAGAGACCAGGAGGAATCATCAAAGCCCTGGCAATGCACAGAACAATCAGAACAAACCCACCATGTGCCTGAGACCATTGTCCCAACACTCTTTGGACTCTGTCAGCTGTCAGGCTTGGTGCTGTGACCACTGCCCCAGGGAGGCTGTTCCAGTGCACAACCACCCTATGAGGGAAGAATTTTTTCCTATTATCCAACCTAAAGTTCCCCTGATAGAAATTCATGCATTTTCTGTGTATAGAGATCAGAGCATGCTTAAGCACTCTAGGTGAAGATTTTTTTTTTGTTGTTTTTTTGGGTTTTTTTACTGCAACTACTAAATCTAAGATCCCTTTGCTAAGCAAATAATTTCATTTCGGAAGAACCAAGAGTCAGTCACAGAGAGACTCCATAATAGCAGTATGCATACATATGCACAGATATAGAACAGGTACAAAGCACAAAAAATTTAAATTTGGTCATAAAATTGTCAAAATTATTATTAAAAACATGCGGGAGCTTTTTTATGCTCCCTCAGAATATTTTAACCAGTGATGCCCACTCTATCTAGAACAAGTTCCAAAATTAATATAAAAGATAAACAAAATATGAAAATGCATACCTTACATGGTATATGGCAACTCCAGGTATATTTAGAACAACAAATTTCCTTAATCTGGATTTGAATATTTGCAGGCTAAAACTTTAGAAGATTAAGTTCAGGATTTTCATGCATTCATGCATAAATTTAAACATTTAAATCAGTATTTAAATAGCTAAAATATGTCTGTTTTAAGAGTCTCCAGTGCACCATTTCCTTCATCTTTTCTGAAGAATTTTGGATATAGTAGTATTTGTTTTATTTCTGGTTAATATTTTTTTTTTAAATACACTTTATGAAGTCAAAAATTATTTACAATTTGAGAAAAATTTAGGAAGACCTTCAGTCCAAATAGGGAGCAGAAAATAAAGTACTAAAACTTTTAACCAATTTTTACAAAGTCCTCTTTTTCCTTTTACATAGTTTTTGAACTTCTCTACTGACTCTCTGCCAAGTCAAAGAGAAAAGACACTAAATATAAGTAATGTTTTACCATAACAAATGCTCTCACACACCATATGGTTGGGAAGAATAGTTGCTCCTTCTCATGTTTTGGTTTTTTCCTTTCTTTTTTTCTTTCTATGTTTTTAACAAAATAATACAAATAATTCTTCTTCTGCTCACAATTTCTTTTTCTTTTTCTTTTTTTTTTAACCCAGGAACTGAACTTTTCCTTATTTTCATAATTCTCATGCAATTAATCTGAAAATCAGATGCTGTTTTAAAAAGACATATTCAGAAGCATGCTAGCATTTTAAATTATGCTGTTTAATATTTTTATGTTCAGGAAAGCATGTGGCAGTGATAATTACCTGAATTTGATGATCTGCACAGCTAACAACACTGCATTATTCTGTGTCAGTGGTATCAACAGTGCCCCCACAGTACCCTGTGAAATGTCCCATTGCAGTAATATCAAGCTGTCATGATTTCATAAAATGCAGATGAAGATTAGTTTCACTGTCATTCTTTGGGTACTAATCAGGCAAATCTATAGAATGAATATAAAATTAGGACAAAAAAAAAAGAAAAAAGATGTTATGTTCTCTGCAGGATAGAGAAAACAGTGTTTTAGACTGTGGGGCAGGCTGTTTCCAGAACTCATCTTAGAACAGGTGAATTTTTAGAGTATTTTAAATCAAAAAGCAAAATGAAGACAAAGTGACACAACATTTCAAAAGGCACCCACTCCTTGTTGGGTATTTTTTTTCCTTAAATTGATGCCTTGAGCTTGCTTCCTTGACATGATGCTGCAGTGTCTTTTCTCCTGCTTGACTAGACAGATAGGCCATGTCTCATCTGCTGCAGCTCCTGTTATATGGTATTTATTTTGCTGTCACTGCACATGATCTGGTTTAATCTTTGTGGACAGCACTGAATTCTATTAATCCACCTCTCCAGACATGGAGAGGTGCTGATTCACCTGAATGCCTGTACTCCAAATGTACAGAAACCAACACATTAAGCTGTTCATGGAAAAGCCAAAGAAAAGATATATCAGAATTTTCTTTAAAATAATCCAAATGTTTAAGGAGGAAAACATTACAGGGACTTATTCAAAGCCTGTTGGATTGACTCCCACTATATTGAAGTTAAATGGCAATAGATAGAAGCACACTTTCTGTACATTCCTTACACAGGAATTCCAGTGCAGCAAAAATTTGGAACAAAGTAATTTTATCATGCTTACATATTTGCTCTCATTTTTTGGGACATGTTTTTCTTCCTAGCTGATGTGGAGCAGAAAGTCATAACTTTGGATAATTCAGGAATAAAGCCAAAATGCCACAACTTGATTATGAATGAAATGCCATCTGGATTCCACATTCAGGCTGATTGACAAAAGTCACTAGAACACTCCGTGCCTTCATACTCATTTCTAAAGCTGGCCAAATGGTAATAAAAATGACCTTCCAATAAGGTCTTTTTTTTTTTCCTATGCAATATTTCTAAACCTCTGCTAGATCCTAGGACAAATAATGTCATACTTTCTCTCATAATACAGGTTTATGTGTTTCTTTTTCAGATCAGACCAAAGGCTTTAATTGATCTTTGCCATTTTCCCACAGAGATTGTTTTTCTCTGACAATTTCTCACAAACTCCTTTTACAAAGCACGGTTATATTAGCGTGTAAATATAATTCCTTTTGCTGAAAAGTCCTTATCTTTATTCTTCTTGTTAGATCTTCCATGTTATTCCTCGGTATCACTTCACCTTGCGGTGGTTCATATGTCCCACTGAACCTTTCAAAGACACCACTGTATTTTTTTTTGTAGGGACACCTTTCTTCTTACTATGCCTATGTTTGATAGCCTGTCCTTAAGATTCCTTTTTAGACTGTGCTAGAAGATGGTCTTGAACTTCTCCACAGGTATTTCTAATTTTTCTCATCTTCATCAGTCAGTTTAAAGAAGCATAAAATGTCATCTGCCTCATCTGTCACCATGTGTGTATAAATGTATTTATCTGATTCGCTTCCTCTTGCTCATCTAGGCTTGATGCAATCTGAATCTTTCAGATCTCCTAATTTATTTCAGTCACTCTTCAGGCTTACTGAAGTTGAATTTCTCAGGTGAACTAGTCTGAAGTGATGTCATGCTTTAGCAGTTCTATAAGCAATTATCATCTTAATAGCCTGTAAGCCCTGTTTTGTATACTCTCTTTTGGTCTGCAGCCAAGCGAAGAAATCTGTTTACTCCCAAAACTCCTCACTTTCATCATGGAAGCAGGAAAAGAAGCAAGCCAAAAAAAAAACCCAAAAAAAAAACCTGTCAAAAGAAAGCTATCTTCACTGGGTAGTTTGGCATTGAACTTTATCTTTGATTGTGACCAGTTGAACTGATATATTTCATTCCAGATAACCTGAGTAGTGTGTCCAGTTAACACAAACTCTTTGTCTCAAAGTCTAGACCAAGTTGAGATTAACCTTGCATGAAGCTAGAGAAAAACTTTGACAAACTTCCTTAAAACTTTGACATTTTCTCTTGGGTCAAATAAACTGATTTAACAAGGACATATTTCACCTCACTTAAACTTAGGATACTGGTTCATGGGTACTATGGTCCCATCCTTGGAAGTGTTCAAGGGCAGGTTGGATGAAGTCTGGAACAACCGGGTCTAGTGAAAGGTGCTCCTGTCCATAGCAGGGGGTTTGGAACTGAATGGTTTCTAAGATCCCTTCTAACCCAAACCATCCTACGAAGATTCTAAGCCTTAACTTCTACTGAGGCAATTTTTTTGTAGAGGGCAAATATGAATCCATTCACTTCCATAGGATGACTCTGTCTCCATACAGAAGGATTCTCAGTGGCCAGCTCTAAGTAAGAAAGAATAGGAATTATCTTATTAAATATATGCGCCTATATCTGAAGATATAAAAAAATATGAAAAATATAGAAGATATAAAATACATAGAAAGATATGAAACTCCCGTAGGTTCTTTTTATGGGGATAACCAAAATGTCTGATATGTAGTTTGCAATGTTCTAAAATATAAAAACATCTATTAAATTCCCCTTTTCCACTGCTCTTGCTAACTTTTACTAAAGTGGAATCCTTAGGAAAATTTGACAAATCTGAGAAGTAAAGAAGAGTTTTATTTAAATTTGCTGTAGATATTTTTGCTGGCAATGGAATTTATACCCACCCTGCCACATTAATTATGTCCCCTTTCTGCTGTTTTTTTAATACCACATTGGTGCATCAGCTGAAGCTGACCTGAGAGTTTCCATGATACAAACAGCCTCTTGTGTGAAACAGTGAGCTTTATTTATAGTGACAGGATGCTCTTTGTGTTTTTTTTCTATTTCTGTGTTACGCACACAGATTTATTTACAAGTGGAAACACAGCAGTGACTACCCTTTGCTGCCGACAGCAGATGAGCTCTGCACTTTATTTAACTGACTTTGTGTCAGCTTCAATTTCTTGACTGCTTGGAGTGCAGGTTCTGTTGGTCCTTCCAAGGTATCCTTTGATCTTGCTCTGTGTTTGGTTTCCTGCTTTACCCCTTGGGCCGATGGTTTGCTGCAGGACTCCTTCCCCCACCTTCTTCTTTTGTGTCTCCAAAGAACACAAGCACACTTTCACATGTATTATTTTACAGATTCCTGTGATCATAGATGAAGGGGAAATCAGCTCTTCCATTACAATGTGCATCACTGTAGCTCTGCTTTGCAGTCATATCAGTAGTAAAGAACAGCTCATTTTTTATAGTTTTGACACAATAGACCAAGACTTGACTTTTCTTTATAAAAGGAGAGGACGTCTAATTTTCTGTATTTGTACCACTTAATTCCTCAACACAGGGCAAAGCTGAATCAGCGTCAAGGGGACTAATTTCACATTGGTTTATATATGTCCTGGAAAAAGGGGTGGATTTCCCAGTTGCAGAATGACATTATATCGTACAGCTTTCTCTTTCCTAACTCATGAGAAAGGAGAATTGTCCTGTTTCTGTGGTGTCTGATCAACTTCTGCCATATTCCTCTGTCTTTTTCTGATTCAGGTTAAGCAAGGCCAGCCTAGAAATATTTTGTAGCTTGCAATGGCCATGGAAACTCTTTATTAAAGGAATGTTCTCTGGTTCTTTCTTCCAATTATTCCAGTGCACTATGTAGGGTACCAAGGTGATGTAAAATTGTTAGAGTTCAGATGCAGGTTCTGGTAATGGAAGTGTTTAATAGAAGAAAATGCTAAAAAAAGTAGGTGGCAAAGGATGAGAAAATTATTCTTTTTTTAGGTTTGGTACCAGAAAAAAAGAAAACTCTAGACTTCTCAGCCACAAAGCACTTTCCTCATATTCCAGAAAGAACCCAGGAATACAAAGTCAGAAGCTACTCTAACCTTACAACACATGCTTTTAGACATGCTTTGTTGATAATTTCCATCAAGGTGAAGTTTAAAAAACATCTAACATTCAAAATAATTCTTCTCAGAGCTCCTCCACAATTGATTAACAGGAAAATTAAGTATACAATTAATGTAATACATATGTTTTTTACATGCATGTCTGTGTGTATATGTGTCCATCTCTTTGGACTATTCTCTGTGTTTAACAGCATATTTAAACATGAAATCTAAGTAAGAAAAAAAGCAGATATTCGTCACCGTCGTATTTTCTGGAAAAATCCCTTTGCCCAGGATTTTTCTCCTGGAAAGCTGAGAAGCCTCAGAGAAAAAGGAAAACAATATTACTTCAATTTCTTCTCCTGTGTTTTGCTGCTTTGGAATGTGGTTGGAGATTGTTTATCCAACAGGTGAGTGTTTCATTGGTTTCTGCTATGAGCTGTTTTGACTCGTTGGCCAACTGGGGCCAAGCTGTGTAGGACTCTGGAGAAAGCCACATTTTCATTAGTACCTTTTAGCCTTCTGTCTGTATTCTTTCTGCATTGTTTAGTATCATTCATTTTAGTATTCTTTGATTTGATATAATATAATATAATATCATAAAATAATAAATTAGCCTTCTAAGAACATGGAGTCAGATCCATCATTCCTTCCTTCGTCTGGGAACCCTGCTAATACAAGAGATGTTCTCCTTACAGCAATGAGATTGGAGAACTGCATTTGTAGTTCTGTAAGCAGGAACATATTTAATAATGTAGATGAGTGGCCCACAAAGTCCATTCCCTGTCTACAAACAGCACCTTGGGTCCTCCCATGCACAGCAGAACTGTCTGTGGCCTGTGAGCAGAGCCTACACCACGGTTTACTGCCAGCCAAGTCAGTGTTTGAACAAGGCTGAACAAAAGAAGAGGGCTACAGATGCTGGTACAAACAAGCCAATGCAAAACCATTTATTTTCAAAACTAAAAGTAGGGAAGAAGAGATTTTGTATTATCTTGCAGTGTTAGAGCAGCAGTTCACCTGAAATAAAATAAGTTTTTAGGTGTAGTCTGTAGTGTGTATGTATGCGTATCATATACTACTATGTCAAATTCAGTAGACATCCTAAAAGCTTCCTCTCATATTTTTCATTACTTATTCACATAACATGCCACCTTTTGATTCTTACTATTAATTTTTTTTTTCCCTTCGTAAAATTAGATTAAAAGACAAGTTGGCAATAGAAGACAAGACTAACTGAGCCATACAAATGGTTCCTCTAACACCTTGGGCTATATCCCAGCCATACTTTGACAACCTTCTCTTTTCTTTGAATTTTCCGTAAAAGAGAACACACGTAGAGAGATGGAAATATGCTACAGAATGATTCATCCAGGTTCTTGACCTGCATAATCAGAGCACCAGGTCTGCTGAGAACATCACTGAGCTCAGCAGTTGTTGGAAACAAGTTGGGTTATAGAAATTTGGGGCTTCTGAGAAACTCTGAATTAAATAACTGTGATGTAAGCAATCACTTAGTACTGCCTCAGCAGCTAGAAAAAAATCATATTTGGAGAAGAGAGTCAGATGATGAGACAGATAACAGAAATTGCATCTATGTACCACAGGAATTAAGAAAAGAAATGCTGAGGATGAATGGTGTGGAAAGAAAAAGGTCATATTATTCTTCTGTAAGTCACTGACCAAATTCAGGCTGAGTTTAAGTTTCATCATCCATAAACTTAGTAATTTTTCAGTCCATGTGGAAATGAAGTCCAATAATGGCATATCATACCTTTTTTTTCTCATGTTTTAATTGATTTTTAAGGTACATGCCAAAGTAGGACACAATTGCCAGTTCATATATTACAGCAACAATATAGGGAAGATGTATTCATATTTAATCAAAATTTAATCAACTGTAATAAAAGTGAACTATATAAGTGAAGATAAAGTAGAATTTCATGTCTGTATTCCAAGCATGTTCTATATTTTCAGGAAGTCTGCATCCAGTCTTTCTACATATTTGTGCTTAACTATCTAATTGCAAGTTTCTTTTTGAAAGGGCAAAATCAGAAAAATCTTCCAAAACCCAAAACATGTCTCTGAACAGCATAAGCTGACAGTCTAGTAGGATGGGGTGAGTTACCTATGCATGAATCATCCAAAGCTCCTGGAATTAATACGGAAACCCCTCAGTGGCTTAGAATGACCATGACTGAGTACAGTCAGTGGGTTTTGTCTTGTCAGAGTTTTTGATACAGGTCACAAAACATAGCTGGGAATTGGAGGAAACCCTTGTAACATCAGGGTGCTTGTGCTATGTTTTGCTACCTGTTAAATCCACAGTCGCACTCTGAACTGCTGTGTAGTCATCTTCCCTATACTCAACGTGGGACTGATATTGTCTTCTTTGCACTCTCAGGCCAAATGTCTCCTTTGCTGCTTTTCCATACCCCAGATACATTCTTCATTCCTACTTATTCAAGTGCTTCCCACTCAAGCCATGCCATGCCAAAGATATTTATTTCTAAAGTACTACTAAACTTTTACATCTATTTCACTTAATATAACTACAGAAAATATGATTCTCCAGGGAAAAAAATATATTCTATTTATTGATACTCAGAGTGACCAATTTTCCTACAAAATTCTTTGTCACTACTTCAGTAGCTCTATTAACCAAAAAATAATATAAACAAGAAGATTTTCTCTTCAGAGCCCTGCATTCCCAAGAGCTCTGCGCACAACATAAAACTCTACCTTCTTCTCAGGTATTTTCAGTCTTTGAGAGCTTAGGCAAAACAATTTTGATCTTTATAAATAAAGCAACTACTTCCATAAAGGTTGCACTCATGATTTTTAGTCTCTGCAGTCTTTCATGATGCTTCTTACAAAGTCACATCACATTTCTCAGAGTCTTATGCAGATATTTTACTTTTTTTTTCTCTGTATTTCAAGGATTGGCACCAGTTTATGTTACTTTCTTACTGCCAAAACTTGAATTTTTGTCTTCTAATTATCTTTAACTTGATAAATTTTAGTGCCTTTTTCTAAGTTTAGGTCAGAGTGCTCTAGGACTCTTGTCTCACTTTTCAGACTTTGATTTGTACAGTAATCTACTCTTCCACTGGAGATTCATTGAACTCTCTGAAATTATTCCAACCACTCTTTTTTTTTTTCTCAGCTATATTTCAAGGGATCCAAAGTTTCTCCCCAAAGTCTTCTGTGAAACCAAGCTCTTTCAAAAGTTAGATTTTTTCCAAGATCAAAAAAGTCTTCAAATTTCTTTAGTTCTTTACCAGAGATACCTTACATGTTTTCATTCATGTGTAGAATATTCAATTAAATTTCCAGTTGAAGCTGCTATTCTTTGTCATCTCTAAACCCCCATTTTCTAGTTTTTGAGTTCTATCTGTCTGTAACTCTATTCTACCTAAAATGGAAGGTTTTTTTTTCTTTGGCAATTATAACAGAACAATCATCAGTAGTAACTCTGAAGAAAATAATATAAATTATGAAATACAACAGGTGAGACAATGTGTCAGCCTGTTAGCCTTGGGACAGTCTTGGGAGAGCCAGGAACTTCTACACATGACTGTCTGCTAACCCATCAAACCCTCCCAATTAACCAGAATGTTCAGCAAATGTACATTTAGAATTTCAGTCCTTGAAGAATAAGACACCTTTTCAAACACAAATATTTTTGGCCTTACAAGTCCTTAAAATTTCAAAGTATTAACAGAATCATGCACACAAGCATTCATGCAAAATAAAAACTACAAGAAAACAATTAGTTTGAAAGATATATAAAGTCACTGTTCTCTATTTTTTGCCATTATATCCAGTGATGAAATACAGTGTTCAAGAGAACTGATGAAATACAGTGTTCAAGAGAACTGCAAGATAACTAGACTGAGTCCAAAGAATAGCAACAAGGATTAGGGAGCTGAAAAACATGGTCTATGAAGAAAAAATAGAATATCTGGAGTTGTTAGACTTAAAACGGAGACATGTTTAAGAGGAACACGGTAACCAGTCTCCAAGTACAAGAAAAGCTGTTGCAAAGAGTAAAGGCAATCTTTGTTCTCCATGTCAATGCACTAAAAATGGGCTTAAGTTTCAGTTTGATTAAATTTCTGAATAGAATATATACTGGAGCACTGCTGTTGATAACTTAGTAAAGTTGTGGACCCTACACCATTCTTGGTCCATTTTGGACCAGCCATCTGTGGCTTTTCATAGACTTCATCTATTTTGCAAAAGTCCTACACCTCAAGGTGATCCTGGCTTTCAGTTCAAGTGCTTCAGGGTAATTTTTATCTACACTGATAAAAGACATCCTTCCCTCCACAGTTAACACCATGCCCATGCTATCTGTAGGTGTTCTCTGGGCCCTATCTGCTGTCCTTTATAGCTCTAAGATAATCTCTGTTTGTATGTTTCTGGTTTATTTCACATTTAATATATCTAAAAGGTTTCTGCAGTTCCTTATAGCTGTGTCTATTTACAGTATGAAATGCAGACCATGTGTTATGTTCCCTAGAGAGCAGCAGGAAAACATATGGCACTGCGTGAGGGTACCAAGGAGAACTGTACAGGGCAGAAAGGTCAAACCAGCACAGCCTGGACTTCATTGCCAAGAGACATGGTCTCAGAATGTTGTTCCTCCCAGGTTACCTTGGTTGCATCTGTGAGAGAGTGAACTGTGGTGCTCCAGCACACAACCAGTAAACAACAACTCTGTTACGAGGCAGATGATGCTCTGTAGGAGAGGATTGGTTTCAAAGTGCTCTACTAGCAGGTGGATTTTTTTTTTCCTGTGGTAGAGATGGCCTTTATTGACTTGTGTGGACTGCTCAAAGGTCACTCAAACATACACAGAGGTCTACAGAGATCACATAGGTTCCACAAGATCCCTACCAAGACAATTCTTTGTTCAGTGGGGTAGATTGTGTGTTATATACCTAACTTGATGCTTTGATCCCACTTAACAGTGGGTAATGGTTGTTGGCCTTCAATTCTGCCTTGGATGGCTTTTGTATATAGCTAATATATGCCCAGAAACTACAGAAAACTTATTCTGATTCGTAACAAAATTTTTTTTAAATCCACGAGAATGCAAGATCTCGTACATTAGCTTTAGTGAAGGATGTGAAAGTAAGAGCTGTTTGGATTCCATTCTATTCCATTTGAGTGGATTTCAAGGCTGCCATGCACAAAGAGTGCAGAGGGAGTGTGTACCTTACAACATCACCTCTGTGGGTCCCTCTGCTGCCTTCTACACCGGCTGTGCAGAAAATTCAGTGACGAATGCAGACGGGAAAGTTTGTCTGACAGCTTCACGTAGTCTCACTGCATGTGAATGGGTGCCTGATTTTTCTGCTCTAAGGTTGATTGAAATCATTCCCTTTTCTCAAAATGATTCAGTCACTTCACAGCAGTTTAAGCAGGCACTTCCCAGCATTTTCACTGGACTCACCATGTGGCAGTGGCTTGGTTGCTGCAATGTGCAGCACTCCATGAAGGCTTGCTTTTATCTCCTTACACCAACATTGATTTGCAGCAAACTTTTTCCCTGTTGCCCTTAGAAAAGGTGAAGTCAACAGCATCCCACGCTGGATCCAACTGCTCTTGCTCAGGATGTGAGAGCGTTGCTTTGTAATGATCATAATAAACAGAGAATCCCCCGCTAACATTTCCAACACACCATGCAGCTTGGCATTTTCAATATATATTTAAAACAACAAACCAAGACAAGCAAGTGCCTTTCCCAGAAATTGCCAATGTATGCTCCGAGATCTCTTGCATTTTGCATTGTGTCAGTCTGTGTCAGAGGCTTCAGGAAAGGTAATACAGAAGATGAATGGAAGTCTATCATCTCAGTGCCAAGATGAAAAAGTGACAGCTCATAATGAAAAGAAAAATAGTTTCCATTTTGGGCCTCTGTAAGTAAGAAAGTGACAGAGCCATGGGAACTGTGAGGCTGAAAAATGGTCCCTTTGACAGACATGCCTGTAAGTGAAAGTGCATGGGATATAATACTAGCCATAATATAGGGAATAATGATTATTTTAGGGATCACATGATTTTGAATAAATCCTTGACTACTCCATGGAAAATGAAACTGAAAGAAAACTGGCAAAAACTGCAGTTTCATTTACAGAATAAATGAACTAAGGATGTTTTTAGGTTTCTATATCTGTGATTGAAGCCTGTGAAAAGATTTCGGATATAACCAAAATGAGAGTCAAGAGCTTCCTGTAAACCTGAAATGGGATGGATTGCTCATTTTTTTTGGATAAGAGAAAAAAAACAAATTCTGTAAAAGAAGCTTCAAGTGAAGGTGAAGGGTGACGAGGGTGAAGATTCTGGTTATAAAATCTTTAATAAAACTTCTTATTAATAAAACCACAAATGAAATTTGCTTTCAAGTGAGGTGAAATAAAAAATATTTCTTATTTATGGAATTGCTAACTAAAGCAACATCTATTGTTGTTGGGGGGCAAGCCTATTTTTACAGTCTATATTTATTAATTATCTATGGGGGCAAGTCATACCTCTAAGCCATAAGGCTTAGATTAAAAGTGCTGTAAAATGCTTTGTGACACTCTTATTTTCTGTTTAAATGGGTGCTTAAAGTCAGTTTAAGGTCACTTGGGACTCTTAAGTCCATGTAAATCAACATAAGGCTTTTTGTAGGCTTCCATGTATCTGGTTTAGAACTGACTCTGATTAAACCAGTGTGACACCACCTGATTGCCAAGGCCTTGGGGCAATATTCACCCCTGTGCAGAGGGCCAGCAATATCGAGCTTAAAAGGGAATTACATGGTGCGTGAATTCCACCCTAAAGCATATTTAAAATAGTTTTCCCTGCATGGCTTCTTTCTTCACCAGCTTTCCTCAGGAGGAAAGGTTAATAAGAATAATACTTTCTCCTTCCACATGAGTGTCTCTTGTAGGATCTCAGTGAATTCTGAAGTTCTTAAAAAAGCATTTATAAATTTTACAAGACATTGCATGTAATTCTTTTTGCAAGCTCTTTCAGAAAATTAAAATTCTAATAAGAAAATGGAAAAAGAGTAAATAAAATTGATGCTTAGGTTTTCCATTTGAGTTTGGGGTTTTTTTCCAGATGAGGAAATTGAGGACCCAGATGGATCTCTGCTAGGAATACTTTGTGCTCATTTAGTGCCTTGTCTTCATGTAAAAATTAGAACCATCTTGCAATAGTAAAAATCAACTAGAAAAGTCTACTAACTTAAACTGGAATAAAATTATGGTCTAGGGAAACAGCTGAAAGTCACACCATGCACAGTGTGAAGATCCTTTACTGTGTGAAGATTAGAAGATAGCTCTTTGTCACCACCACAATTTTCTTCCTAGCTTTAAGAGATTTTTAACATAGCTAAACAGGGAAGGAACATGGATCCTATGGTCTAGCATTGAAAGAATTTAAACTTTAAGTGTGAAAAGAAATTTTAGGCTACTTAAAGAGACAATAACTAGGACAAATGGGATGAATTTAAGGAAAGAAAAGGCTGACAGTTACGGAAAAAAGCCTTTCCAGTGAGGACTATTAGACTGCAGGATAATCTCCCAAGGGAAGTGGTGAAAGCTCAGTTTCTTGAGTCATTTAAAACTGGACTAGACAAAGCACTCTGGAATATACTCCAGGGAGCAATCCTCTCTTGGCAAAGGGATGCACAAAATAACCCAATAGATCTCTCCCATCTTCCCTTCCTGTGATTCTCCTATTTCATAAAGCTCTGTGATTGAATGGATAGCAAAAAACTTTAACCCCTTTTTCAGAAACAGAAAGCATGTTTGACAAGATATTGTGAGAGGAAAATCCTCTAGCAGAGAAGAGAAAAAGCTGCATTTTTCATAGCAAGTTATCAGCTTTTCTCTATTTAGGGTGAAGAATTGTAAAGGATGGTCCAAGACTGCCTACTGGAAGGGTGCCATTTTCAGTACAAGTCAATGTTTGTTTCTCAGCTTCCCTAAAAACTCCAGTGGTATAGATATCACTCAGTGCTGTAGGTTTTTCAGGTTATTTTTTGGTTTTTATTTTCTTTTCACAAAAAAAAAAAAAGAAATTTAATCCCTAATAACTGAATTATTGTCCTTTTAAAACAGGATTGACTGGCTGATTTCAAGAAGTTGGGCTTTGAATGTACCCCATCCCTGCCCAGACTCATATTGAGAAGGAACTCCCATCCCTACCCTTGCATGACCCAGGCCCTGAATCAACGTTAGAAGCTATTGGGAGTGAGGAGATATTACACTCCACTATTCCCCTTCTCCCTCGAGCAGGTGGGGAAGCAATGGCCTTGGCTTCTGCCTTGCAAGACACCAGCCAAGGGCACAGAGCAGGTGCAGGTGATGCTGTAATCTGCTGCTGCTAAAACCATAAATTCCCTGCATCTCCTGCACCAAGGAGAAAAGTGGGTGGCTGTGCAAGGAGAGAGAGAAGAAGGGAAGCCAGGCTCTGAAAAAAATTCCAGAGATGGTCAGACTTCTGTGTAACTATTCAAAGAGCTTGAAGAAATTATTTTCTGTAATCATTAAGGTGGCGTTCATTAACATGCATATGTTTTTCAAAAATTTCCAGGTGTTGCTGCTCCTCTGGACCCCACTGTGAAAAGCTTGATGCAAAGACCAGCTCATCCCACAAAGTTTGGAGAAGGCAGCAGTAAAAATGGTTAGGAGTTGATCACCAAGATGGTACAAAAATTAACCAATTAATTGTACCATAAAGTATTGCTACTTTTTATTTACTCTGAAACTTCTCCAGAGACTCCAGTCTGAGCTTTTCCCTGAAAAAGAAACTAGCCCATACATTGACTTTCCATACATGAACTTTCAGATGACAAGTAGATAAAACCTGGTTGTTTTGGCTCAGACCAAGGATCCATCTGGCTCAGTATCAGAAGACAGAGGTTAATGGGGTGATGGGGTGTTAACTGAAGATGCAGGAAATGCACAGTGACTCTCCCTCAGGGTACCTCCCTCACTTCCTGCAACGTCCTGTTAAATCTGCACATAGAATCATAGAATCTTTTAAGCTGGAAAAGACCCATAAACATCATCAAGTCCAACTCCCTGCTCTTCACAGGACTATCTAAAATTTATTCCTATGGCCAGAGTGTCAACAAGATGCTCCTTTAACTCTGACAGACACTTGCAACATTTATTGGAAACAACAAAACTTTTTCAATAACTTTTTGAAATCTTGAAAAAAATTAACATCCATAATACACCACGGTAAATATTTCTAAATATTGAATACTTATACAACCACCTCTTTTTGAAGCTGTTTGTGATCAACTTAATTTGATTCTTTCTCCACCATCTTTGCATGGCAAAGACATACTGGATACAGCAGTAACTACCTCAAATCACATTATTTCTTATTTATGAACAAAAAAGTGCTCAAGTTTGCAATCATAAAAATGGTCTTTTGGGAAGAAGGTTTTGTTTATGGCACCCACAAGTAAAATAAGACACAAGTCCCAGTTCTACCTATATTTGTAGATATACCTTTTACAAAAACATGTGACTGAGGAAAGAGTCATTTTAGTTACATGGGTGCCAGTGGTGAGCACCAAAGTGCTGAGAAAACACTCATGGCTTAGACCTTGTCTTCCCTGGGATGACAGGCATGAAATTAAAAATTTCTTAATCTGAACTTAAAAGATATAAAAATTTGAAACTATTACTATTTACTTAAAGGATAACTCTGTTTCCTTTTTAATCGGAATGAGCCTTGATGATTCTGGATGATGTTTGAACTGCTTGAGCCTTTTCATTCCTTTCCAGTCAATGGGACAGAAAGGGTCTTCAGCAGCTCAGGCAAACCTCTACATTGGAAAATTTTGTATTGAAATTTCCATTGGAAAGGAAATATTTACTCAAGGGAGATGACCATTCTGAAAGACTTTTCAATGTCCTCTCTGGGATAAGACCTTAGTGGCATTCTCATTTAATTGTTATTCAAAAATATTAAATGATAGTCTTCTTTGTCACTGTTCAGCCTCACTGTTTGAGAAACATGCACTGTAGCTAGTTCTCTGTTGATCCTTGCTGTTCTGACAAAGCACAGCAAATCTGCTGCACTCTGTTTGTAAGGATTAGAGAAATGCTGCCCAGAACTGGAGTTGGTAATTTACCAGGAACCTGAGCTTCACGTTGGATTTGCGCAGAGCACGCATCTGTTACAGAAACCTAGCCCTCTTTTTGTCTTCAAAGCACTCTGCAATATTGAACCATGCTGAAAACTCCTTTGGAAAAAGAAACATGGGGCAGCTTCACTGACTTTCATGTGTTATAGCTGTTTTGTTTTTGATATGGATATGATATCAAAATATGGACATGATTTCCGTGTCTGAAGGAAAATCAACATTACAACTCTTATTTTTTTCAAAAGTAATCCAAAGTATTGAAAGTATTGGTAAAATCACATAAGGAAAAGTACATTTAAAGCCAGATTAGAATAACTCAAAAAGTTGTGTCTCACCACTAAGGACCATCAAAATTCAGTTTTCCATTGTTGACACAGAGACATGGCTAAAGACATCTCAGGTAAGTATCTCCAAGACTGACAGATCTTTCAGTTCTGAGACTTCTGCCACATGTCTCCTCAAATTTCCTGTTATTCTTTGCAAACCTGCCTAAAAGATTGGCCAGATCCTGCAGTTTTGGCAACCGAAATTTCCCAGGGTCTGAGTTTGCCATGTTTCTGATGATGACCTATGAGCAGCACAATGGACATCTCCAGCCTGCCTTTTCTGAAAGAAAATCACTATTCCTAAACTTTGCATTAGAAAATATATTCCATGCCACTTGTGGCAGCTGCAGTTCGTATGGATGATTGGTTAGAATGGATAAAAACAGATTTCCCAAACCAACTGTATTCAATGCAACATATTTTTCATATGTTTAATGGAACAGAAATTTTTATTTTAAGAGGCATTTATGAGCACTGCTAGCTCTCTGCCTAGGGAGTGAAGACCTGGTAGGGGGGAAAACTAGCAGGTGTAAGAATAAAATTAGTTTTATCATAAAATTGGAAAGGAACTGAGATTTTCTCTCCCTACTTCTGCTCTTAGCCACTGATGAAATACAGTCTTTAGTCACAAAAACATCCTCCTGTGCTCACTGTTTAACCCTTTTCTGGGGGGCTCAGGCTAATGTACTTTACTCCAGTGCTGGCACGAGCAACTCAACAGTGCTGGCATGGCAGCCTTCGATTTGAGCCAATACCATTAAAAAGAACAATTCTTCATTATCAGTCCTGGAAACTTCCTCCAGCAATCTGTGCTTCAGGGAGTCAGGGAGCATTTTGTACTTCTATGGTGAGTCCTTGCAGCCCCTCAGCACAGGAGATGAAACAGTCCTCTGTCCTCATATCCTGGTTCCCAGGTTAATTTTGGGGAGGATTAAACACTTTTCCCAAACACCTCCTCTTCTTTTTCCTTCCATTAACTGAAAGAATATGAACCTCTGATAGGAAAAAACCCTCTGAAAATGGATTTTCTGTCACTTGATTCCTATTATTATTATTTTGTGGAACAATGGAAGGCAATAGAGCCCCCATGTTTGTCTCAATCTGCATCTTACTTGAAATGTGTTCAAACATCACCTGTTAATGCCACCTTGCAGTCAGAGGGGATATATGCAGAGAGCATGAACACTGGCCTTTCTTCTGAGCATAAAGTTAGGGTATGTTTATCCATGTTGCAATGAGATTGAACAAGTGATTTAAATGAAAGAATTAATTTCAACTTGACTTAGACCCTTGTAACTATGGCCAATGTGATACGCAGTCTTACTGGAATAATTCTTGCCCAAAACATCAACCAAGGGATCTTATTAATGCAGACTGTCTCAGAATCATACCATAATTTCTGGGTTTTGTGAGCTTGAAGCAGTGATAAAAGCTCATTCTCTTGGTAGTACCAACAAAATTATTCCTTTTTGGTCAAACTTTAACAGGACAATTTTAATTCTAAATTTTCAGTTTTCCAAACAGAGGGAAAGGGTGAGAAAGAGATTACTTGTGCTTCATTCCTTTTTAAGGCTGAAGTTCAGATTGGGATAAAAACAATAACAACAACAAATTGTTTCCTAAAATCAATTAATTTTACATGCTAAAAAAATACAAAACTCCATATAGAAAAATGGAGAAACAATTTCTAACCAAATTGTAGAATAAATACATCAACAGTGGGAAAAATTATGCCTCCCAGCAAGAGGAGAAGGAAGGAGGAAGATGAGTAAAACCCCTGAAAATAAGAGTAGATAGAAATTGAGAGTCGTATGAGATGGATAAATAAACAACAAGGTTACAAGTTCACAAACCCACCCTGCAGGCACTATTAGGACTTTAATTTGCTTCAATCAGCAGCGTACGTGGTGTGTGTTTACTTCAAGGGGAACAGAGTCGATTTTCTGCTTCTGACTTAATATGCTACCAACATATCATGATGCCTGGCCAAATTCACCAAAGCATGTCTTTGCTGCTCTTCACTGGATTGTGCTCAGAGACACTTGTGGTACCTGTTAAAACACTTTAATGAATCTGATACTCATGAACGGTGCTGAAATGACAGCCTTGGAAATTGAAGTCTTCTATCAAACTACAGAACTCGCACAGTATGGATGAAAATACTGCCAGGTTCTGCCATGCTGTCCTCTCAACGTGTCTCAAATTTAACCTGGAAAAATTATTTCTGGTGGTAGCAGCACTTCAGCCTCAATGCCTGGTCATTTCTTCCTACTTCAGATATAGTTGCCAGCAAGTGTATGGATTATCTTGGAGATTTTATGCTGCAGACAGAAGCTGGGCAAGACATTTTCAACAGAATTATTTCTTATCAGAAAAAAACAGTTGCATTTGAATCAGAGTGTTCTGGGAAAGTGTTAAAATTGCAACATTCTCAAAAGGCAGGTGCTGAAACAAAATGGGGGTTTTATACATTTAATTATTTCTTTAGAATTAAATAAGGCCTCAATTGTATTATAATTATCCACATAATATGTCTTATATCATATAGATTTTGCTATTCTTGAAGTGAAGCATTTTATCTTATTGAATTTTATAGTTTCAGTGTTTCTAAAATGAGTAATATATTAATTTAAATAGCAAGGTCAATTTCAAAATAGGAAAATTTATTTTTACTGAAAAATAAAAATAGCCCAAAATATCTTCATTAGTGATTGGGGTTTTTTTTAAAATTTTTTCCCTGTTTCCTCATCTATACTTTTTTGTAGAAAGGGAAGAGAGCAACCCTGTTTCTATGTACTCTGTGTCAGGCAATAGTGATGTGGGAAGCTGGAGGGAAAGGAGATTTTGGGACAAATTTCAATTTCGGTAATGTTATGGCATTCAAGAATATTTTGGAAATATTGGAGCCCCATGTCAAAGTAGAAGGACAATAGTCTTACTATTGCAAATTATTTTTCTATTATTTATCAACTTTACATCTGTCCTGAATGCTTGAATCTGAGCTGGGTCTAGTGATGGCAGTAGCAGGAAGGGTTGTGATCTCCCACTGCAGGAAAGAGACTTCAATTTCTGCTTTCCAATGGAGATTATAGCAGGAGACGAGGAGAGGGTGGAGGACAGATCCCTCTGGTGCAGTCACAGAGGTGAGGGTGGGAAAGGAGGCTCTACTGAAACCCACACAGAATTAGCAATGAGAAAGTTAAGAGAACTCTGAAAATATCATCATGCTGATTGTGCAGCTCTCCCCTTGAAAAAAAAATATTATGTCAGCTTAAATGATAGGTTGAAAAAAGAAACAGAAGAAATAATCCCTTAAGGAGGTGTCTGAGAGTTGATACAGCAGACCTTTACACAGAAAAACAATGTTCATGGTGTGTACCAGCTGATAGCTATTCTCTCTTCTGACCTTTATCTTCAGGTACATGGACAGATCTGAAAACTCACTCGTGGCTTTTCCATTTGAGACTTATCTTTCTCTTCTACTTATCACATGCCTTCTACTTATCACAAAGCAGTACTTGGCCATTACCTTCATCACAGATAAAAGTATTATTGCGTTCTTGGTATCCTCACTCTCACTCTACTTGATTTCTTCAAGTAGATTGATTTCTTCAAATGACGTGCTACACAGTGTTTTGGGGTTTTTTTATAGTTAGTGAAACCTTGTGAATCTGCCAGCCTTTTTTTCATCTGACTGGTTTCTGAAATATCCTCTTCTGAGAGATGCAGCTTTCAAAATAGGCATAATTCTTGACTTGTGGGTTTCAGAAGAGAAATAATCTGTGAGCAATTAGTTCAAAAACAAAAGTGGCATAAATTGCACTATGGGCATGACTGACTCATTTTAGCTATAATTATCCCATTTGCTCCATTTTGCTTCTAGTCCTCCACTGCCCAGTTATTGTGGGAACCCTAGTCAGAGTAGTGCCTGAAAGCCGAAAACAGAGTAACCAAGAAGGCCAGCCCTGCAACTGTGTTTATTACACAGCATTTTTAACTCAGATGTTCAAAAATAATCTCTTACTTTTCCCCCTCCTGAGAAACAGGTTTTAAAATGTTTTTCCTTTATGTGAGATACAGACATGGCTGCCAACACAATAATGTTGTGGGACCCAATACCATCT
Source organism: Passer domesticus (assembly GCF_036417665.1). NCBI lineage: Eukaryota > Metazoa > Chordata > Aves > Passeriformes > Passeridae > Passer > Passer domesticus. Next base: position 4,969,448 of record NC_087512.1, on the reverse strand, counting down.
GGAAGACTAGATAGCATGGTCAATTCCTGGCTAATCTTGTCAGGTCAACTGTGAAAAACTGACATTCTGCCATCAGGAGCATACCCAGATTTGTTTTTCCACACTTTCAGGTTTTTATGGCTCAGAATTGAGAAGCCTTCTTCATTACTTCATTAGGTACAAAGGCATCTCATAAGCAAGGTCACAGGCCCTGCACAGCTTTTATCTCCTGGATACATCCTGTCTTGTGGGACTGTACAAAACCAAACCACAAAGAGGCCTAGAATTGTGCTGGGTTGGTTGATTTTTCTTAAATTTTAAGAATGAATGTGAAGCTAGTGTCACAAGGTCATTCATTAATAAATTCCTGCATTTAACTCTGGGGCTGAAGAATGGTAGGACAGGACAGGACAGGAACAGGATAAGATAGGAGAGGATTTCTCAAATTCTCAAAATATGTTTTCAGATATGCTTTTTATCAGATAGCTGTACCAAAGGGACTGAGGATGGCGACTGTGCAGTTACAGAATTCACGTGCCAGGTGAGTTCAAGCACCTTTGACACAGCACGTGAACTGTTCTCAGGACTGATGAGACCAGCTCCACAGACACATGGAGTCACCTGGAAATGCTCAAAAGGTGTGTGGATGTAGCAGTTGGGATCATGGCATACTGATGGGCTTGGCATTACTAGGTTAAAGGTTGAATTTGATAATCCTAGAGGTCTTTTCCAAACCAAAAAATTCTATGATTTTGTGAGTCTAGGACCCTGACTATTTATTTGGTCTCACTGTTACCCAAAGGTTCAAACCATGTCTGTATTTTCAAAGACAGTTGTACATTCAACAAACTGAAAAAAAGTTTAACTCTTATACCTGCTATGTGGGTTACCCAGAGCAGATCTGGACTCCTGCCTCAGACCTCCTGATCTGATTTGTCAAAACTCCTCAGCCCATTTTTCTCCCAGTTAAACCCTCTGTTGCAGCTCGTAAGCAAGCACAGTGGATATGAGGCTTGGCTTCTCATCCTTCATCTGGCTACTGCATCAGTGCAGGACTTCTGCAGACCCTCCTTTGGGTTCATCACAGAGCACCATGCAGTTAAGTTGTATTTTAGGAACTTCTCTCCGTCCTAAATGAAGCTCAGGTCACTGTCAATGAGCTTTCTACTTTGGACAAGGAGTGACATCCCTCCTCCCTTAAGAACTGGGAGTCATTCTCTGCCTCAGGTGTAAGGAGATGGCAATTTGTAGCCTGGGGTCCTCTGTGGCATGACTTTTGGGGTCTAGCTCTGCAAGACTGTGCACAATATCCTTTTTCTCTATTTTGAAGCTATTTGTAGACTCTCACTCCAATGATCTATAATTGGAGTTGTGCTAGACCTAAATTAAATTCAAAACTAACTAGTAAACAGGTTGTTTTGCACAGGTATTTCATGCATGCAAATATCTATAATTATGCAGTAGTGTGCGAAATTCATACATATTTAAATATATGGCAATAGAGATGATGTTAATCCTTTCAAAACCCAGGCTATCTAAGAAACGGCTGAGTTAACATCACCTTGTTGTTCAGGAGCAACTAGATTATTTTTCTGCATTGTTATGTTTCTTAACTTGCTATGGTTGTTTCCTTTTTCCCTTCTGTTGCTCGTGGCTGATGAAACCCATGCAGATCTGAAAAGCTGCAGAACCGCATTGTCTGCATATTCCTTTTGCTGCTTCTCATCTGAAAACAGTACCTCCTGGCACCTGGAAAACCATCACAGATGCAGAACAGGTGATCTTTACAGAATGCTATTCAAAGTGAACAGTCTGCCAGGCCCATAGACAACAAAACACACTGCTGACTCCAGCTGGAGCGAGCGATTACTTTGATAACAAATTAAAACAGCCTCAGAAATTGGAAATGAAGGAGCTGTGCAAGGATGAATAAACTCCTCAGATGGCCCCAATTTTGTGCAAGTCTATCCAACACATGTGCTATAAATTGGTGCTCTTCATTAATAGCTACTGTTTAGACACTAACATCTTTCAAAAGGACGAATCAGGATCTGTCTCCTTTCACAGTGCTAACTTCCATCCTGATTGAGGAGACTATTTTCTCTTAACATGTTCAGAGCACTTCCTTGGGATCTTAAAAATTCTTTATGTGTCATTTTGCTTCTTGCATATGCAGACAATTGTAATGCTCAATTTAAAAATGTTCATATATTTTCTGTCTATGGGATTTTTACAGCACTGGATAATTCCTGGATGATTACTGTTTTTAATAACCACATAATTACTGTATTAATCAGAACTGTCCTATTGGCTTTTGTGTGACACAGAAGGGCAGAAGCAAGATAGAGATAAAGATACTCTGTATTTAAAAGATCCCTTAAACATTTTCTTGAGTTCACTTTGCAACATTGCACACAAAGAGGTCAAAACACTGGAACGGCCTTAGCAGATATCAGGAGTCCATGGAGCCCAGTGCCTTTAAACAATAGCCAATTTGCAATAATTGGAAGCAGGTATGATATGTGAGGCTATTTCAGATGACAGCTAGCATGACAGAGTGCTAACATGGGAGTATCCAGAACTCCAGGTAAGTGCACTGGATCTTGTGAAGGGGCGCATAAACATGGATGAGACCCATCTTTCCTCAGTAACTGATGTTCTAAAAAATGCTTAATTATTTCTGAAATCAGAAAAAAAAAAAGAACAGAAAATTGCTACAGATTCTGCAGGAAGCAAATTTCCAAAATACAATGCTTGACTAATTTGGTGTGCTAAGATGAAAACTTCTCTAAAGTTGGAGGCACTTCTTGTTTGGTGCACTCCATACAAAAAATTCTGAGATGGATACATGTATCTACACAGCAAAATGCTTTGATATATCACAGAATCATAAAATGGCCTGGGCTAAAGAGGACTTTAAAGATCATCTTGGTCCAACTCCCTGCCACTGGAAAGAACACCTTCCACTGGACCAGGCTGGCTAAGTCCGCATCCAACCTGGCCTTGGACACTCCCAGGGATGGGGCAGCCACAGCTTCTCCAGTCAACCTGTGCCAGGGCCTCACCATCCTCACAGACAATAATTTTTGACTCATGTCTGATTCAAATCTATCCTCTTTAAATTTAAAACTCCTAATACTGTTTGCATGTGTAAGAAGTCACTGTCCCTCTTTTTTATCATCTCCCTCTAAGGAAGGGGGTAGTGAACCTGGAACCTTCCCTTCTCCAGTCTGGGCAGACCCTGCTCTCTCAGCCTGTGTTTGTTGCACATTCATGTCAAACTGGAGGGGCAGAGAGGATAGAGGGGTGCCCAGCTGAGTCTGTGTGTCCATCTCCAGGGAACAGAAAGGGCAGAAGCAGATCATACTGAAGCCATGAGGACTCACTGCAGATCAGCTGTGTTTGAAAAGAAGCTTGAAATAATCAAATGCAGCCCCCTAAAGCACTGTCAGTTATGACTAAAAACATTAAGGAGTCCTCTTTACTTATAGGAAATGAAAAGCAACCAGTGTTTAATTCTAAGTCATTACCTTTACCAGTCACTTGTAAAGATTAAATTTGTCAAAGACAAATTTCCTTTCTGTTTTTGATATCTGCTTGAGCCCTTTATATTTCTTCTTAGGACACTTGGCAATGCCTTTTCCCAGCTGCTCAGTTTTCCTTCACTGTGAGCATACATAAGCAGGCAAGATGCTCAGTGTTCACTATCTGAGCCCCACACCCAAGGGGCATCCTTTAATGGATGTGAACCCTGAAAGGAAGGTTACTTTCATTAGTGGGATTAGGAAAACATCCCCTGGCTTGGTTTGATCATCTCCTAGTTGGGTCTGATTGCATGAATCTGAAATGGAAACAGCACCTCTTTTTTTTTCTTTTCTTTTTTTTTAACTGACTTTGATGGACAGATCCTTTTTATAATGTACAAATAATCTTTGTGACCCTGATAAGCAGGTCTGATGATACTCAGCTGAGTAATGTACCAGAACTGAAATTTCCATCTACTTGATGTTTTGCATAGGGCTTTTGATGAAGTCACTGTCACCTGCTATTAACTTAATATCAAGTCTTAATAGGGTCCTTTTCTTTCCATCTTCACGCTGTTGGGGTCCGAATTAATTACTAAGGGGGGAAAAAAATCTTCACATAAATCCTTAAGCTTCACAGGAAAGAAAAAGTTTCCAGTGCTAGTTGAGATCTAAAGGCTTATTAGGAATGTCTGTCTCAACCAGACATCAGTACTGCCCTTCCCCTTTCACATACCTTTCCAAGAGACACTTAAAAATATGCTTAGCTTTAGGCTGGTGCATAGCTAAGTGCAAAAGGATATCTGATGTATTTGAAGTTAAGCACATGCTTAACCAATTTGCTCAATCAGAGAGATATCCTGGCCAGAGAAAACATCTTCTTAACGTTTCTTTATGTTGTGTCTCCATCCACAGCCTGCCTGAATGCTCTCATCTTTGCTTTACCTCACAAACAGGAACTGGCAGCTTTAGAGAGATTATCAGGGAGATTGACTTAGAACTGAAGGGCACATGATAATGGAATCAGATTTACCTGCAGATGCTAAATTCTTTATCCTTGGAGACTCTGCATGGGTAAAAGGTATTAAAAAATGAAAACCCTCACTCCTTTTTAAAAGGAGCATAGCTCTAATGGTGTATATATCTCAAATGCATATATCATGAATATATACCAAATTATAGAATATTAACAATGGTAGATATATTGATTTTAGATGAGTTACTTCACTCTGATGCGTCTTATTTTGTGAAGAGTTGCATTGCAGCTAGGGTCATGCAATTAAAATTATCATTAATGGTAATAGGAAGAGGAAATAATTTTATTTTGTTCACGGAAAAAGCATACTTAAAACATAAATTTGCATTGCAAAAATATTTTAGTATTGTTCCTTCCATTTCCCTCAATGCTCGAATGGCCAGGGATTTAAAGGCAGCTATAAATAGCTGAAGTGTGCTCTAAGCCTCTCCTTTTTTTGTGCATTTCCAGGTATGTTGTATATCTAAAGAGGAAATGAGTGACAGCCCAGTCTGCAGCCTGTTTTGTGGAAATATATGGCATGTTTCTATTATGAGGTATTTACTGCTTCTCAATTCTGAGCTCGCTTTGGGGGTATGTTTGAATTACATACTTCTTTGCTGTAGAGAGGGATAATTTCACTGAAACTAGTGGAGGCAGGCTTCCTGGCAAACAGACTGAACTTGATAATTTTCCCTCTTATCTTGGTGATGCTATTCATTTGGCATTTTGCAGATGGGGAAATAGAGACATCGCTGTGCAGAGGGGCTTTGTCAAAATCTTTCTCATCTCTCTTCCAACACCCCTTACATTATAGCAAAATAGGAAATTACATGTTTAGAGCACTCTGCCTGTTCTTTGACAAGCAATAGTCTCTCCAGAAAACTCCACAGAGTCTAAGACCAGTAAACACATCACTTCCCATAGAGAGAAACACCCTGGCTCCTGCAACAGTGCCTTCAAATCAGGTTTAAACCTTTGATGCCATGATGGGGGCTACTGGATGTTACCCAAGTGTAAATAAAAGGTATTGAGAATTATTTTCCATTAGAAACATAGCTCCTCAGGAAAATGGGGTTTGCTATATGGAGCAGATGACACCCACATTTATTTACTTTTTTTTAGGCGCTGCCTATTGGGGCATATTCTCTGCTTCACTACAGAAGTTTAATTCCCTCTCAAATAAGATGCCAAATGCTGAAAAATACCCCCACAACCAAAAGAAGCAGCCTGCTTTGAATGCAACCTTGTTGTCTCAGGGCAAGGTTGTCATTCCCACCCCCAGGATCTGCCCAGGAAGGTGACGGGTGCTGAGCAGAGGGTAAAACACAGCTCTGTATCAGGGAGAGTGCTGGATAGTGCCCTCTGTACCCAGCTCTGAGGGCACAGAGACTGCCAGCATGCTGCTGGTACACATTTAGCTCAAGATAAGCCAGAAATCTTTGCTGGTTTGGGTATGCAAAGAGTTCCTGTTTTTTTCAGGTGCTCTCACAGAAAATTGTCTTTTCAGTTTTCCTGGGTTGTTGCAATGTCAGCTTGAGCCTGGTCCCATCCAGCTGCATCAGTCAAACTGAGCTCCACAACATGACATAACCTGACACAGCTGACACAGCCAGGTGTTACAAGCCAATGGACACCATGGTTCACAAACTATTCAAATTACTTTCAGATACATATCCTACCCCTCTGCTCAAATCCTTCCCAGCTGTCTCCTTTCTCAGCTCCATATGAATCAGGGTTGGAGGAAAGAGAAGCAGGGGGAGATGGGGGAGGAAAGAAGAAGGTGGGAGAGAAAACATCCTTCCAGGCAAAAATAAGAAAAAAACAAACTGAATTCTTGCAAACCATATTGCCTGAAAAATTAACTCTTTGAGGGAGGCTCACCACCATCTTGGAGACTCTTTTAGGCTTTTTATGAGAGGGTTTTAAATATACCAGTAAATATATCAGAGGGTTATAAATATATCAGCTGTAAATGCACATCCTCTAGATTAAACACTCATGCCTTGGAGTACTGTATATAATAATAATAATAATAATAATAATAATAATAATAATAATAGCAGTAGTAGCAGTAGTAGCAGTAGTAGTAGTAGTAGTAGTAGTAGTAGTAAAAAAAAACCCCAATCTCATGTTCATGGGCTGTCATAACATTGAAGACTTGGAGCAATTCCACAATAAAAATAATCAAGCCTAGCAGCACCAGAGAGAGAGGCAGCCAGCCAGGACATCCACCCATGGCTAGGCACATGCAGTGGCTCTAGAAGTTGTGTCCCAGTGAAACCAGTGAGAAAATCCATAGGAATTACTGCCTGACAGCACTGGCCTGGGGTGATGTTGGCCCATATCAAGGCAGGCCACCTCCATCTTGCAGAACAGAAAAGATGGGTTGCAGAGTTGAAGTGACTTGATGAAGGTCATACAACAAGTCTGTGGCAGAGTCAGAAATTCAGGCATGAATTTCATTATCCAGATAGCCATCAATCACCTTGGGGGAAGGGAGAGGTTCAAATGCAGAAAGAATGGCTGGATACCCAACTTCCAGCGAAGGTCAGTGAGAGCTGAATGCCTCATGTCTCCCATTACCACAGAAATCTCCCCCTCAGAATATAAGTGCTAAAAAAGGCCACCTCCCTCCTGAATATAAATCTCTGTGATTCTCTTTTCCTCTTAATTATAATGGTCTGAATCAGGAGGAATAGGTTGGCAGTCAATGAATTTACACCTCCTTAGTCAAAGAGCAGAATTCACCCTACAACCTTCATGACTTTGCTTTAATGTTTTGTCAAAAGCAAATAAAAATATGGGTGAAACCAGCACCCTAGGCCATTAAGCAGAATTTCTGACTGGTCTTTAATGCAGCACGTGTAAGAGAGCCCACAGTCCTCCCTCAGGTTTGTGATCCTTTTATCTACTACAGACGGCCTCTGTGGGATGCATCTCTCTGTTCCAATTTATTTGTGAGCAGAGAGGAAGAGAGAAAGAGGGAGACACTGAGAAAAAAAGAGAGATGGAAAGAAAGAGAGAAAGGAAAGAAAGAAAGAAAAGAAAGAAAAGAAAGAAAGAAAGAAAGAAAGAAAGAAAGAAAGAAAGAAAGAAAGAAAGAAAGAAAGAAAGAAAGAAAGAAAGAAAGAAAGAAAGAAAGAAAGAAAATAGAGAAAAGTAAGAAGAAAGAAAAACTAAAAAGTTAAATCCCAAATGTTAGTATCTCTAATTTTCTATATCCATTTCCTTAAGAAATACAAAGAAGCAAAACAAGCACACAAAAACCCCCAACACCAACATTGTCTGTGGAGCAGCTGAGCCAGCTGAGCACAGAAAGCAGTGTACAGGTGTCTTGTGCTGCTTTTATTCCTTGTATAATAGGTGCCTACTGGAATGGGAGAAAGGGCATGAGAAGCTGTCCTTGTCTTTGCAGAGCATGAATAGCATTTATCTCAGTGCAGTGGGCATCGCCAAGTTGGGTTTTTGTCAACCTGTCAATTCTTTTTTTTTTCTTTTTTTTTTCCTTTTTTTTTTTTTAAACAGAAAGCAGAGTTCAGTAAATAAAGATAAATGATTGTGCTCCTTGTCTGCAGACCCTGGAGCTAAACTGAACAGGCCTCTTATGGTTTGGACCTGCTTCATTGACTGTTCAGACAGCCCAGTAATACGACAGATGTACCCAGCCGTTCCCTCTTCCCCGCTGTCCATTAGATTATGTTCATTTTGTCTGAGATGCCATTATAAGTCTCAAGGTCAAATAAGTCACAGAGAAGAAAGAGGAGGACTAATTTTTTTTTCCCTGCCGCCCTCCCTGCATAAGGACTCACTCTCAACTTGCAAAGCAGATCATCTTTTAAGGTGCACATACAGCTCAGCACAATTTATTGAAATAAAATGCAGGTGTAACATTCACCCGGAGGCACGACAGCAGAGGAGACTTCTCAAGAGTGATTTGGACAGCTTTCCTAAATTTCTAATTAATTATTTTTAGGTAAAATACATTAAGAGAGAGCTTTCAAAAAGAGGAAATTGGGAAGAAAAAAACCTGGACCAAATATACAGGGAAGCAGACTGCAAGGTCTGAAGGCTTTTCAAGGCACACTGGGCAAGTTATCACACTCTGAACAGAGTAGTTCCAATGTGGAGATGGGAGGAGGGAAGAAACAGCAGCAGTGATGCAAGAGATTCCTAAACCCCCAAACTTGTTAAAAATGCGGGAATTAATTTTTTTCTTGGATTCTTTATTCTTGTGTCATCCCAATGGATTCTTACATAGTGACTAGAGATCTGTATCATGTCTGTAACAATAAAACTAAACAATAGTAAACCAGGGACTGAATTTCTCTTCTTTATGAATATATTTATATTCTTTAAAGAAAATTAAAGAGTGGCTACTGAGGAGCACCAAATAGGACTGTTTATTCAGTTAGCATATTTTTTTTTTTTTTCCCAGAGCTTGATTTTCAACAAGTTGGAAGAAGTTCACTTATTTCTTTGATTTTTGGACTGTGCTGATACAGAAAGCTTAAGTAATAAAGTTTATGGTTAGGAAAGAGGCTTTTTTTTTCCTTTTTAAAAATAATTTGTATTTGCCTTTTTTATTCACTCTCACTGTGAGCAAATAGTTGCATTTAGCAAGAAACAAGATAAATACTTTTTAGGGAAAAACAATCAATAATCAGAATACCCATCACAATCAGACAAATAAATAAACTAAAATCCACAAAAAAACCCCACAAAAAACTATGACAATTTAAAGTTCTACAGCTCTTTTTGTGATCTCAAAATTGACTTATCCGCTATATCTGAGAAGAAGAAAAGCACAGTTATTCAGATTTAGCTGATCAGGAATAGAGAGATTAAGGGACATAGCCAACCTGAAACTGGTTGATTCCAGCATAATCTGGAACTAATTCTGTTTCTCCTGTGTGTCACATTTAAATCCTTCTGTTGGACAGTCTCCCTCTTCAGACTGAGGAGAGGGCAGACATGAGACAAGCAAGCTGGATCCAGGACAGCTCTGAGTAACTTCATTTTAAACGTGAAAATAATAGGTATTCAAAAGTATGTTCAGGAATTAATTCATAAGGGCAAGTTCTAATGTTCAGGGCGTGTTAGAGGAACCAACCAGACCCAAAATCCCATAGTATCCAACAGCTCAAAACACCTCCAAGCCTGGTCCTATAGGAGATCAGAGTAAGAACCAAGGAAATACAAGGAGTAGAGAGCTGTTTCAGAAAAGAAGCATAAACTACTATATTCAGATCAAATTTAAGTAACTTTTAAAGTCTACCATGGTTCAGTTTTACTTTAAAAAAAAAAAAAAAGAAAAAAAAAAGAAAAAAAAAGAAAAAAATACAATCACTGAACCAGAAGCATTCCCAGAGAGAGAATTCATGCTTGTGGCACGTAAAGCTGCTCGTTCCTGCCTGAGCTTCCCCGGGCTGCTGAGTGCATCAGGGCAGAGCTGCACAGGGAGGCTCAGCCCGCCCTGCCCCTGCTCCGAGTTTGCCAGACATAAACCAGTTCTTGCCCAAAGCCCCATAACAGCACTCCTCTGTAGTTTGAGCTAATAAGTCTTCCTTTGTTAGGACTGTACAAGCAAAGAAGCCTGAGGGAAGCAGGAGGAAATGCTGAGCAACTGAGACGCTCCCTGAGGCCAGCCCCGCACTCCAAAAATGCAAAAGGAGCTGCTCTGCCCTTTCACAGGTTACCACGGCCATAACCCCATGATCTGGTCAAGACATTGCTCTTCCCCCTTTCCACTCCCCATGGGAAGTCTTAACACTCATTTCTTTGCAAGGCTATTTTGGTCTTTGCAGTTACACGCTATGGTGATGAGAGTAGATTATTCCTTAGGGGAGTGAGGAAGGACCGCTTTGTAGACACTTTCCTCACCCTCTGCATGCAAGATTAAACACAAGTTGATATGAAGTATGCAGGGTTAGAAAGAATAGAGCCATAAGATTTTTAAAATATGAATCCACTCAAGTGAAACATAGACTAAAGTCTTGCAAATGCATTTTTGAGTGTGCTGCATTACTTCCCCATCGAGAGTTCTCCACATGATCCCTTGAGATATGCGGTCCTCTGAAGCCTGTAAAATTATTCTAATCAGCATTTGCTTAGCACTTCAGAAGTTCTGGCAAACACAAGCTAATTAATTCTCACAGTTCCCCCAGAGAAGGAAGATCTCATTTTGTTGATGGTAGCACAGAGGCAAGGATAGTATAAGTGACAGGCCCAAGGCCATATTTTGGGCTGGTGTCTGGAACAAAATCAGAAGTTTGGGACTAGCTACCAAATCAGGCCAACCCAAACCTTATATGACTCAAGAACATCAGATGTAACCAAGGTATCTCTAAAGTCAAATAACTTTACCTTGTGCTTAGCATTAAGTGAGTCTGACAGCATTTCTGCCTGCAGTTATTCAAAGGAAGATGCTTCTGTTCACCAAATGCACAGGGAAGTTGTACACACATTGCAGGAACTCAAAATGTAGAGATGTTTTGGCTGAGAGAACTGTATCCATTACCTCTGCTGCAGGGAGAATAATGTGAAATGGAGAAGGAAAGAAAACAGTGCGAAAGGCAGGTTACGTATCATACTTTCTTTTCATCAGCTTCTGCTTTTTGAATTTATGAAAATATTTTGGGTGGGCTTTATGTTTTTTCCCCTTGGTATGTGACAGATTTCTGGTGCCAGAAGCACAATTTATGGAAAAGAATAAACAGTCATCATTCAGCCTTGGGCTGGATGGGGATCTGAGCAACTTGGAGTGGTTGAAGATGTCCCTACTCACTGCAGGGGAGTTGGAGTAGATGGACATTAAAGATGCCTTCTAGCACCAACCATTCCCTGATTCTGCAATGCTGTGAAATCAGAAGATATCCAGAGTGTGTGATGCATGATTGGAGCTATGAAAACTTGTGATGGGTTGTGTAAGGCACATCATATCATACCTACATCAGGATCATAAATTCCTAATTTTTAGAAATATTCAAAAATATTAGAAAAGCAAACACAAAGTAAAACTCCCATCAAGGTGATATAAAGTAATATAAATATAATTTGTTCTGAAAAACTCTGAAACGGGCTGTTTAAAGTTTTTCATGGAAATGGATTTCCTGACTTACTTCAATCCCCTCTCCGTGCCACCCCCCCCCCAACCCCCATTTTTCAAATAGCTTTCACAATTTTGACTAAACAGCCATTGAGGCATGTCCTTTGTGAGTAGACAGTTGAGCAAAAATTATCCTTAGTGTAATATGTATTAATAATTCCTCATTCTGGTGGCTCAATGTGATGAGTGATTCCTAGAGGAATCTCTAAGAATTGCATAAGAGAGGATGAGAGTTTTAACCAGGAACAGAAAGGTAAATGGAGGGAAAAAAACATCCCTTTTGAGAAAATGAAGGGGAAAGGAAAAGAAGGAAAGAGGGAAAGGGAAAGGGAGGAAATATTCTATCAATGCCTGCATTTAAATTTGGGCTCAAAGCAAGAATTCTGAAAAACATATGTTATAAATATCTGGGGAAAAAAATCCTTGAGTATTTCTAATTATTTCAAAACTTTTGTTCACTGAAAATTTTCTATTTTAAAATTCTTTATCTAACAAAAAAAGAGTGAGCAATATAATTCTTACACAATAATGTTATTTTTGTTGTCTTCTGTTTTTCAAAGAAGCAAGTCAATAAAGTCAGCCCTTTTCTTTCAACAGTTATCAGTCAAATTTTTTTTAAGGGGTCAGGGTCAGAGACAGACCCATTATATCTTTAAACTTCCATCATAGGGATTATTGTGATACCACTGGCTTACATCTCCAGAAAACCCTGCAAACTTTGACTCACTTTGTAAGCACCTTTTTGCATCTAGAAAAGCCCTGCAATAAAACTAGACTGGAAAGAGAAGGGATATGAAAAGAAATGTAAGTTCATGAAATGAAAATTATTTTCCCAAGGCATGCTATATTAAAGATTGAATGAAAAAATGTATCTAAGTTTTCTGGAACTTTGTGCTATTTCCATTGGATGACATTTCAGTGTTTTGTTCTTTATCTGCATTTTTATTTTTATTTTTATTTACTTTTTTTCTCCTTTTTTAAATTCTTTCTCCTTTTTTTTTAATTCCTTCTTATTTGTTTGTTTTTATTTCTTTTTCCTGTTTTTCCCTGGATACACTGGAAAAATTACAAAATTGCATTCTTACACCCTTGTTTTATACTACAACAGCAGTCAGAACATGTTGGAAAGTACTGCCATGTGGTGGGTGCTGTCCTGTAATGGCTGTGGTTGGAACATGGAGACAGGGAATAGTGTAATGCATGAAACTGGAATATCTTGAACACATGGGAGAACATGAGAGGAACTGGAAGCATTACACTCATCTCCATAAATTTCCACTTCAAATTGATATGTGAGCACTACCTAAGAGATTAGGATTTTTTTTTTTTGTCTCTGATATTGTCTTTGTCTCAATTTCTTCTTCTTTTCCCTAGTTATAATGCTAAAGAATTCCTCTGCCTCTTGTGATATTATTTCACCTTTGTGATGTCAGAGCTAATTACAGCTGGCATATGGGAGAAGCTGGATTTTGAAGGGGTGATGTTCTGCTGCAAGTGGCTGCTAGGAGAAAAGTCCAGCCAAACTAGGGAAATGAACTAAACAATTTTTCCTACAACAGGGGTGAACACCATTTGATGGAAGCAAAACTTCAGCAGACTCATATTAGAAACTGAAAAATTATCTATGTCTCAATCTTTTGAGCAAAAATTAACATCAATGAATGCTTGATGCATAATAACTACCCAGTGTTTTCTTCATTATGCCAGTAGTTTATGAATCCAAAGAGCTGCACTTACATCATGTAATTTGTTTTCCTGAGATGACTCGAAGAAGAAAAATGTCAAGTAATTATATACTTGTTACTCTCAAGAATTTTCATTTCAGGCTCAAGATGAAGACTAATACAAGAATTTGGGAAATAGTCTATAATTTCTGTTCACTTATTTGATGTAGTTTACCTTTATTGCTATGGGGTTTTAATTGATAATTCAATAGAATATTTATATTCTGTCTTGAGGTTGCTGCACTAATTCTATTAATTCCTGGAGTGGCTACATGACATTCTGTTCGAATCATTATTTTCTTTTTAATAGAACATAGCAACAGACAGCAAGTGATTCAGCATACGGTAGATTGTTCCATTTATTGAAAATCAAGATACTGTATTTGCTCTATTACAATAATGAAGTTGATGATTTCCAATCTGTTTAATAAACTGTTTCTGCATTTGAATATTTATATTAAATCAACCAGCTGGTGAGATCACATCAGTGTTTTTACTCAGAAATATATAATGATTATTAGCCCTGAGCATATTATTTGCTTTTTTTTTGTCTCAGACAGGATGGCAGGAATTTTATGACCATCCCATGCAAAGCAAAAACTTAGAGTTCAGCCTTAGCTTTTCAATTCTAAAGTTCCAACTACAGATATTTACAAAACTGCATAGAAACATCCCTTGGGGAAACTGAGGCATAAGGTAATCATAGAGCAAATGTCTGAATGGTCTTCAATCCTCTCCACCCTCCCATAGCATCCCACATTTTCCCTTAATCACTTGAATGATTTCTCTCAGTCGTGCAGCAATAGGAGCAGTTTAACAGGGGATGGTGTGATGTGGTGTCATCAAGCCCACTCGCCCTTGACACAGTGCTGTTGGTCATTATCAAGCTTTATATCCAAACCTGTTGCCCTGATTTTTTAAAGTTTTTCTAAGCCTTCTGATATTTACACTCTTGTAATGAACTTTCTCACACACTTTATATAAATAACTTATTGTTTTGCTTTCTTTCATGGAACAGGAGAAATTTGATGGGCTGTTGGTTTGTTCAGTGTCATTGGAGAGGTGGCACTGTCACCCTGCAATCCACTGTCACTTTTGGAAATCTATACATGTTAGAGTCAGAAATTAAAAGTATTTTTTTAGCTTGAGAGAGAGCTGCTTGTTTGCATCGTGCTATTTCTTGTCCTACAGTGACACAATCCCCCCCAGCAGTAGTGGGGCTGGAATAAGATGATTTTTAAGGTCTCTTCTCTTCTTCTCTAACCCAAATCACTCTGTGATTGTGTGATTTATGCGGGCAGGTTGTCAGTAACTTGCAAACAGGTGTTGGTCACAGAACATGTCAGAACTTCTGATACTTCACTTCCTCACTCTATTGGTGCCCCAATCCCTCCACACACCTTGACCTGGTGCTGATTCAGCCTGGCATAACCTCCTGTGCCATGGCTTTAAACATAGGAATATTCCCACACTGAAGCCTGGAATTTGAGACTCCAGATCAATGCAGTCAGTGAAAACATATATCAAAGAGGCAAAATTTTGTTGGTAGATGTAATTCATTGGGTGTTTGGTGGTTTCCACCACTGAAAGACAGGACAGATGGGTATGCAAGAAGCAGATACAATTTGTTTTACACAAATTTGCTAAACAAAAGAGCTATGAGAAGAGTAATGATGAGTTTTCAGCAAGCCATCGGGGGACTGGAAGTAGCAGAAAAATCTTATTATGTATAGATCCACAG
This sequence comes from Passer domesticus, assembly GCF_036417665.1. Classification (NCBI taxonomy): domain Eukaryota; kingdom Metazoa; phylum Chordata; class Aves; order Passeriformes; family Passeridae; genus Passer; species Passer domesticus. Next base: position 4,954,357 of record NC_087512.1, on the reverse strand, counting down.
AGAGAAATAGCAGAGCAGTGTTTTGGTCCTATTTCTGTGCCCTTTCCAAAGGAGCCTACGGACATACAGAGGGGTGGAATTGGCAGAGCTCTAAAGAAACTTAATAGGGTTATAGAAATTACTCAAAAAACCCTACAGGATGTGTTAGAGAGTTATTTCTTCTCCACATATTTCTTTGAACCATCTAAATAGAAGTATATTTCATTGTATGTTTGCTTTTACAAGGTGGTTTAAAAAATTATATGAGAAAGTTTGTAATTTTCTGTGAAGCCCTATAGGATTTTTCCATAAGGGAAATATCTCTGTGTATCTAATACATGCAGGATATTACACAGCACAAGAATTCCTAATGAAAAATTTAACTCTTGGTACTTCCTTAAGCACTAATGAGAGAAACACTTCTTAGGAAAATGTGCAAAGCATCCAGCAAAGTGCTACCCTGGATAACACTGTGACACAGGGAAAGAAGCAAAACAAAACAAAGGAAGCAGTCTCTGAATATTTAAGAGTTGATCTTATGACTTATCTCTGTATTGACATTTTCAAGCTAAAAAACATTTGACTAAAGGAAAATGGCTAGCTCTCAGCAGCAACAGCAGCATTCTGCCAATTTCCTAGCCTAGAGGCAGCATGCAGAAAGAAGTAAGAGCAAATGATATATACTTTGATGTAAGGTGTAACCTGGGAGGAGTGCCAGCCAAAATGGGGGGAGAGAGATATGAAAAATTAAAGTGAAACAGCAGAATAGGTCACTGACTGTAGGATGGAGTTTAATCTCTCAGTAGCATTAGTAATCACTCAGTACCATTTTAAGAACGGAAGGACAACGGGGAGAGGGCATCAGAAAAACACGTGACTCATTGTTCTGCTGGTTTAAAATAGTTTACTTTAGATGGCTTCAAGTAATTAAGGGAAAATTCAGTCTCTAACTAGAAGAGAGATTGTTAAAGAAAGTTTAGCAGGGGAAAGAAAAAAGAAAAAGACAAAGTTCATTGTCCCAATTAGACGAGAAGTGTTCTCCTGGTGAAAACCACCCAAGAAAACCTGGAGGGAAAACAGGGAGCAGGCATAATCACAGTAACGGCTCAGAGAGTCAGACTGAAGATCAATCTGGGAAAAAAAATACACATTGATTTATAGCTTCACAGACAAAGGCAAATGATGGGTAGTGTAAATCACATCAGGCACAAATTTACCATTATTGCTATGCAGAACTAGGAAACAACACTGTCAGGATGCTGAGGCTGTTAGTGGCAACCTTAATCCTATGAACACTCAGTAATGTGCTGATGTAAATAAATCTTCTGTCTTCAAAAAAGCCTCACAGGTTTAAAGGTAAGCACATGCTTAATATCTGGAAGCTGATAGTCCAAAAACCCAAGTTATGTTCTCTTTAACTAACCAGCAAAATAACAATCTCCATTTTGCATAGCAGAGTTAGCATCAGGGGATAGTGGTTTTTTTAGCCTATCACTGAAAAAAAAACAAAAAAAACAAAAAACAAACAAACAAACAAACAAAAAAAATATTATCATAAAGATTAAATAGCTTGGGAAACCAGAATATGGGTACCAAGAATTTCTTAAACTTGTCACTCATGTAGAACAGATTCCTGTTATGGTACCCCCAAGAGTCCATCTTAGAGGCTTGGCACCAGACTCTTCCTCACACAGGAGGTGAATGACCTGCAAGGGAATAATGCAGAATGTGCTATCCAAAGAGGGCAGGAGTGTGCTATAGACCCTGGGTAGCTGCACTCTAGCACAGCTGGGGGACCACATTTCAACCTTCTGGCAGAGCCTGAAAGCATGTTTACAAAAATGTTGTCTTCCCCCCGCACTTATAGATGTCATGAGGAGGAGGGAGGCTGATCTAGTTTTGCTTTGGAAGCCAAAAGGAACTACCAGGTGCAGGGATATGCTCTTTCAAACATTTCTAGTAATCTTTTTTAAATGCTTCTAGATGGAGTGACAGCCAGCAGCTTCTGTGGAGCAAGGGCTCATGGGAGGAGTTGAGACAGGGTTGTTTGGGTTTCCACACATTTTGCAAACTGTGGAGCATAAAAGTTTTCACTCAATGTTCAGGTGAGCTGTCTTTCTCCATAATATAACCTAGAGATCCTTTAGAATGAAAATAAAGAGCCACTGTCATCCCCTATTACCATTACTCTGCTAAAACAGGTCTGCTGATGTCTTCTACTGCTGAGCCGGGACAGGACCCAAGGGAATGGTGACAAGTTGAGCATGGGGAGGTACAGGTTGGATATTAGGTAAAGGTTCTTCACCCTGAGGGTGGCTGGACATTGAACAGGCTCCCCAGAGCAGTGGTCATAGCAGCAGCCTGACAGAGGCATTTGGACAATGCCCTCGGACACATGGTGGAATTGTTGGGATTGTTGTGTCCAGGAGCTGGACTTCAGTGAACCTTGTGCATCCCTTCCAGCTCAGGATATTCTGTCATGCTGTGATGCCATGATCAGCTCTAGCAAGTTATGCAGAAAGGAACATCACTAGCTAAAATAAATGCTTGAATTATCTCATCTGCAGAGTTAAAGAGGTCCTAGAGCATCACAAAATTTGGGAGGTTTGATGTGCAAGAGGGAGGGTGTTAATGACATGCTAGCTAACAGTGACTGGATGAAAGGGCAAAAGATCTTTCTCCACTTGCTGCTGACCTAATTCAGAACTGATTTATTTGTACAATCAGTTTGCATTCAGTCTCTCTTCGAGCCATGAGGCCAGACAGTGATGATCTTGGCTGCCTGCACACACCCTGGAAGAAGCTCTTCTTTCAAGGACCACTCAAACACTCCCAGCATGCTGGGTATTTTTAGGGTTGCAAAGATCAAGTTAAAGGAGGTGGCAAACTGCTTCCTGTGTTGTCCCCCAAGTTTCACTGTGCAAAGTTTTAATTGCCTTTCAAATTCCTCAGGTAGAATTACACTCAGCTCGCACACTTAAGAAAGGAACTAACTCTTGCATTGTGGCCTCAGCTGTGATAAGGGATGCTTTGTCTGAGCTGCCAAAAAAATAATGGTGCTTACCTGTGCAGTATTTCTAGCAGTGTATGAACATCAATATTATCCTTTTCCTGTCTGAAAGATTTCAAAGTCCTTTCTAAATTTACTCTCCAAGATGTCCTTGTGGTGCTCTGTGATTACCAGCAATCAAAATGAGATAGTGCGTGGTTTGTGCCGTAGCAGCTTTTCTTGGAACATGGACCACAAGATCAAGGAGCTGCACTGTTACTGCCCTCATCATCACTTGTGCTGCTGTTCCATCTGTAGGATGGGTCGGGCATCATAGTCTGGCTGCAGTCAGTGGTGCAAGCCCAGAACAGAAGTGAGCACAGGTGCCTGCTGCCGCAGACAACTTACAGCACACCTCTTAGCTCTACCTAAATCCTTAGACTTAACTGGCTGTGAGAGGAGAAATAACAGATGGAGGCTGCAAACAGATGGAGAAGCACAAACTAGCACTGAGACAATCATGCTAATTGTAATGGGCAAAATGCACAGCACACTGGGTGCATTGCCATGGCCATTACCCTGCGTCATCAGCAGGGGAACAAAGGCATGGGAAAACAGCCTGTGTGGGGCTGCAAGGTGAAGCAGGCTCAGGATGCTTCATTTCAGAGTCTTTAGATGTCTAACAACATCAGCAATATCAGGGGTCCCTATAAAACCAGTGGAAAGAGACAGGCAACTCCAGAGAGGGATGGATTTTTAAATAAAAAGATTTAAATAACAGTGCCTTTCAGTGGTGTTTCTCTAGTCTGTCTGTGGCAGTGAGTAGTCAGATAGGCAAGGAGACAATTCTGCCTGTCTAGATGTATATTTTAAGGGCTAATTTTTAGTAAAACAAAACTAATCAAGAGGAAAAATTAAGAGCAACAGCTGCCAGCACCTGATCCTTCCTCTTCACAACTCTGCAAACAGGCACCTGAAAAAACTGCTGAGGCAATTTGGAGTACACCTTTCAAAACGCAGACAATAAAGCTAAGGAAAGAAATGTCACTCTCTCAGCTATTCCATGCGTAAAAGGAATTGTGGTACACATACGCACACATGCACACACTCACATTTATATCTTTCCAATTAAGAAGGAAAAATATAGAATCTGCTGGGTTGAACAGGAGCACTAGTGAATTATCTAGTCCATCCTTTTGCCTGGGGCAAGACTGATTTAATTATCTCTAACACTTCTCTGATGGATGAGTGTCAAACCTTCCCTTGACTATCTCCAATGAAGGTGATCTGACTACCTCCCTTGGGTGACTTGCTTCATTGACTTAAATGTACTAATAGTTATGAAGTTTTCCATAACAGTCAACCTAAATATGCAGTGCTTCATTTAGAACCTATCACTCCTTCTTTTTTTCCTTTTTTACTTTTTTTTTTGTTCCCACTGACTAATGAGGATAATTGGTTCCTCTCCTTTTTCAGGGACATGCCTTTATGTGTTTATGGACATTCATCATTACTCCCTTTAGTCTTTTCCTCTCCAGACAGGACGTGCCTGGTTGTCTGAAACTTCAGTGGTAAGAAGCCCGAGGCAGAAAGATGAACGTGTTACAAAAGGCAGAAATATGGGCATTTTTAAAAGGTAACGAGGAAGACTGGGCATTTTGCACTGCCAGAGATTCAACAACTTCCACAAATACGAGGAGTGTGAAGCTGAAACAGGAAATGTAACTGGTAAAACTAAAATGAGGTACAAATGCAAAACATCCTTCACCTGCAGTGGGACACCAGGTGAAGGAAGGAAGGAAGGAAACTGCCAGGGGATGGCACAAACAAAAGTTCTACCACAGCCCATAACCAGGTGGATTAACACAGGGCTCTGCTCCTCAACCTCCAATGCAGTAAACAAAAGCGAATTCCCAAAGGAATATTCCCAACATGAATAAATCTTCCATAGCTATGACTAGTTGCTTTGCGGACCTTCCACCTGTTAGAATTTACTCTGTCCTCCCCTCATCTCTGATTTAATTTAGACAAGCAGACAATAAGTTCTTCACAAAGAGGTATTTAAAAGGTTAAAAGGGGAGAGGGACACCAATAAAGCCTCCTTTGTATTTTATTCTGTCATGAGAGTTAGCTGCCCCCCAGCCTATTCAGTCTGAAATGGCATCAACACTCCACAGAGACCAATTCATTCTCCCGTTCCTGAAGTGCAAACAATTCATAGAATAAAACAGCACCAGAAAGCGAGAGGAAAGTCTCTGTGGGGATGCCAAGAGCCTAGATACATGCAGTGAAATCACCAGACTTCAAAACAGGAAGGAAGGGGGGTAAACTCAGGCCTTGATGGATGGTTCAGGCACTGGACATGGAACTCTCTGAGAGCTAGTTAGAGGATCTCTATGTCTGCATCACAGAGCTTGCCACAGCCCTTATTGTGTTTGGTTTTTCGGGTTTTTTTAGTTTGTTTGGGGTTTTTTTGTGGTTTTTTTTTCCCCACAAGATAATTATTCCTGCTTCATGGATGGTAAATTTAGATAAATTGAGAATAAGACCCAGATTTTCAGAAGAACTTTTTCCAATTTCACAAAGTTTTGGGCAATCAGTGGTACTCAGGCTCCCAAACACTTGAGAAGCTGAGCTCTAGCCAGAAAAGCTCTTGTGAAAGCTTCAATTTCTTTTGAATTATTTCCACTTTCTCAGACTCTCCTTTAGCAAGCTGCCACTCCCACATCATCACCAGCTAAAAGAAAAATATATTTACACCTCGAACATCCTTGCATGCAACTCTACAGCTTAACTGAAACTATCAGCAAAGATTGGCATGGAACTTTTCAAACCATGAAAGGTGAACCATATCAGCTGACATGTGTCCTCTGGTACCTGTGCAGTAATGGTTCTTCCTCCTATCTTTGTTTTTTTCATGTTCCTGAAAGCCAGACTGAAGGATATACTTCTAAAACATGTTCTTATGCAGAAAAAGGCACTTTTTTGGCCAGGGATGTATGGCTTCCTCTGACAAAGCTGAGCTCTAAAATTCTGCTGTTTACTCTGGAAGGATCCCTTCTTTAGGTCCATATCTCTTCTCAAGTCTTCATAATCTGTGATTCTGCTGACATGAGAGTAATTCAGATGTAGATCACAGGATGACTAAGTACCTCTGTGAATATATTTTCAGTTGCCATAAACAGGACATCACAGACATGACAACAGAAGCAAGGTGTTCCTAATCCTTATCAGTATCCCACTTTCTGTACTTTCCTGGCCATGAAACCAGCAATTGACCCCATCTATACTTTCACTTCCACAAGTAAAACTGCTATTTTGAAGAGGGTCTGGAGCAAGCTAAGAAAATAAATCCTCTACCTTATCAGAAGCTATAAATGGCTGCTGGGAAGTCTTGAGAGATTACCTACTGGCTGGATATCACAGCTCCATACTGAAGAAGCAGCACTTGACTGTTGACATTTGTTATTAATGTTGAAGAGCAAAATGCCTGTGATATTTTTATTTGGTATTTGTGTATCCCTAATGCCTCGTCTGCTTCATCCTGGGCTCTGTCATGCTCTCACTGACGTCAATGAGGGTCTTGCCAATAGACAGGAGGCTCCCCATTGGCTATTTCTCCAAACACTCTATGAATCTACTCTTATTTCTCAAGGCTTATCTGATTATGATTGGGAAAGTCATTTTCTTGGGTTGGCACTTACAATGCCCTGTCTTTATTGAGCCTGAGTCATGAACAAAATGTTGTTTCAGGTCTTGCCGTGCCTTATAATGAAGGACATTCAGTAGTGTTAATATCTTCTTTTCTAAGACTTTTTTATATATAATTTCAAGTACACAGAAATTCTTTTGATAGAACAGGCAGATACACTCTCCAGGGTGTTTCCTTGCTAGACCCTTTACCTATGTGTCTTCCCACTCCCCCCCTGGAGAGGGAGGGAGGATGTGTCATTAAGACAAGTCACACAGATTTTTTATTAAAAACACTTTCACTGCTCTGATGTTTGAAAGCTTGAACAAGAACATCAGCTAAAACATACGACTGGAATGAGTCAATACTAAGAAAAAAAATAATGGCTTGAAAATGGGAAGGAAGCTTTGAGACTCCAAAGACTTGTGAAATGGAATTTTCTTTCTATAAAAGTGAGTTAAATTATGGGAAAGGGTGACAGATGAGTAGTTCTGCAGGCAGATGTTCCTCTGCTAGTCCCCAAGCATGAGTAGAAGGAGGAGAAGTTGCACATTTTTCCATGAGACTGCTTGACCTGAGGGCTTTCAGTTTGTTCAGAAATTTCAGTTCCTGGTAAGTAGTTTACCTTCAGACATGAGCCCAGTTTGGCTTCTTGCAGAGACTGTCCACAAGCATTTCAGTGAGGACAAAATGGTAGCATCTTGGGGAAAGCAGAGGCCAGCTTCAGCCCATAAAGACCACCAATATTTTGGTATAAAATTCCTTGAAAACCACTCATATGTGTTCACTTGTGGAAGATTTACTTCACTAATTGATAAGCATCCCCTTTCAGAGGGAAAAAAAATATTGTGGGATGCAGAACATCATGACACAGGAAGGAGATAAACTCTCAGATTACTAAAACATGGGTCTGAATTCCAAATTATGCATAATTGGTTCTTAGATAATTAACTGAGATTCCTCCTGTGATCTTGTGTCTTTGCTTCTCTTCCTTGCTGGTCATCATCTGAACAATGAGAATTGTAGTTCCTCTGACAGCTTGTGAACTTGTGCTGTAAGAAAATCATATCTCACCGTCGATAAAATGTACAGTGATGAACATTTTATCTTGGATATCTGGATTTTTCTGGCATCTTCTTGCACTTTCTTGATCCAACATTCCTGTATTTCATTGGCTCAGCAAATAAACCAGCTTTCATCCACCCATTTGGTTTGCACAGATTTCCTAGATGCCTCCTAAAAGCCAGTGAGTTGAGGTTTGGGGATATTCACATGATCTCAGGACAGCAGTTTCATGCTCAGATCAGCCCACAGCTCTGCAGGACTTGCAAAAGCCTCAGTTCATGATTGTTGATTCATGGAATACAAGGAGCACTTTTAATTAAATGTTTGGAATGCCTCACAGATTCACATCCCCACAAAGCAATAAGACTTCTGAACTTTCTTTTTTCCTTCTAGAAGTCTTGAAATAAACTGAGAGCCAAAGATACCACCTCAATCTAATCTTAATTTTCAACAAACATTAATGCTACATCTGAACACCTTTAAATGGTAGAGAAGTTTTATTTTGATGCCAACCCAATACCAGGTCTACCTTCACAGCCATTTTGGACCATCAGCATCTCTGTCATTCTTGCAGCTGCTGGAAAGCTCTTTGATCTCTACAGCAATTCTGAGTTTGTCATTTTCTTACTTGCTCAGATGCTTTCCCATAATCTCTCTTCCAGATATGTCAATCAACAAGACAACCAACACAAAGTTTTTTTGCCCTCCAAATCTATTTTAGTCTCTCTCAAGACTACTTATACTTGTATATTAATTTAACACATCTAGGGGATTTCTGATGCATGGATACAACAGCATATTTTTCTTTTTTTTCCCCTACTATCCAGCTTGCCCTTGTTTTTCCCCTTTGATGTGTAATAATGAGGTGGCACAGGGGAAATGTCTTTAATCAATTGCAGAAACTTATAGCACTATCAGGATTGCATGTATCTCAAAACACTTTATCACTGTCTCTTTCCAGCGTTCATAATTCTGATGTATCTGGTGTACCAGTGTCATGTCATTCTATTACATTAAACAATCTAACATAACAACTGAACACAGTGAAATGATGAAATGCTGGCCTGCTTCAGAAAATATAAAAAGATAATACACTTGTTTTCATCTGGGAAAGCTGCTATTAGTTTATTCTGTGGTTTCACATGATTAGAGGGAGAACTAGATAAGCAGGTAGACAGACAGACGTGAGCACACTACTTGGGGAAATGCAGCTCAGTTCCTCACCTTAGGCTGTCCATTTGGATGCATGAATATAAGCAGAAAGATTTCTTGTCTTTTGTTAGTTACAAATAAGATGTGAGATCAGAAAAAACTTACTTCATGTCTCTGTTCCCAGGTTTATTTGTATATTAATATGCCTTACACTTTCTCCAAAAACAGTAGCTCCTTAAAATCTTCAAGCCCACCTTATACTTTTATTCGTACTGCATCTCACCTTACTTTAGATGTTCCCAATGAAAGTGATTTTACTGCAGTCAAAAGTCTGACCATAACTCACTGAGCCATCTTGAGTTACTCTTGATTTAGCTGGCTGTGTAGCTCTGTGTCAGAGCTCAGCTGCACAACTGTCACAGTGTTTATTTCCCCCCTTTTTCCTTCTCTGGCAAGGCTTATAGCCCACACCAAACCTCAAGCTAGCATGGCTATATGGCTTTTGTAGCTGGTAGCCACTTCCAAGCTTGCCCAGAACCACACAACTGCCAACCACTCCTCTCTCTGCAGAGGACACATGAAAAATGGCCTTGGGGTAATTTAACACCAATTACACTTGCTGTAATTTAACACAAACTTTGAATATGGGCAGGTTCTAAGTATGAATTTATATGCAGATAAGAATTTACATAGTTGGCAGTGGTGAATCCAAAAAATTTCAGGAATGCCACCAGACAGAGAAGAGGGCTGTGTTAAATATAAAAAAGTTATGTCAGAAGTTTATGTGTGCTGTGTGTATTTATTGCCCTTGACAGCAACTGGCTCCAGAATAGGCTTATTCTGGATCAAGACTTGGTCCATTACTGGCAGCCTGGGGAAAAAAACAGCAGTAGAGACATTACTGGCAGCTTGGGGGAAAAAAACAGCAGTAGAGACAAAAATGTATCTAAGTAAATTTTTTTTATGTCTAATTTTTCACTTTCCTAATTCTTAAACAAATCAGCTCTGTGTGTTGAGTTAAAAATCTCATTGAACACAAAATTTCACAGACTCACACCCTTTTCCTCTTTTCTGCCATACTGCAGCCACATTAACCCAACAACAATCCAGTCATTTCCCTGGTATTTCCTCACTGTGACTTAGCACATGGAACACTTTGTTGGCATTCCTCTGGAAAAAGCACCCTGCAAGTACTAAGAGGATAAATGGAGATATCCTGAGAAGGGGGAAAAAGTCTTTACAGTATCCAAAGGGGGCCTAGAGAGGAACTCTCACTTGGGAGCTGATTGATACAACAAGGGGTAGTGAGTGAAAATTGAAAGACAGGAAAATTAGGTTACCTGTTAGGAACAATTTTTTCATTGTGGGTGTGGTGGGACCCTGGAACAGGCTGCCCAGGGAGGCTGTGGATACCCCAGCCCCGGTGGTGTTCAGAGCCAGGATGGATAAGGCCCTGAGCAACCTGAGCTTGTGGCAGGTGTTCCTGCCCTGGGCAGATGGTGTTGGGACTAGATGATTTTTAAGGTCAAATCCAACCCTAAACAGTAAATGATTTTGTGACTCTATGACTTCCCTTCTTCCTTATATGTGCCTAGGATCTTAGAGACATTTCCCAAGCCCTTCCAGTCAAGAATAATTTATGATTAATAATTATCCCTTATAAAGTTGGCAATCAAAACCAGTCTAGGGTTAACAGCTCTATTTGAAATCATAACTTAGGGTATGTATCTCTGGGTTGGAAGACACAGGGATCACAATTATTGATGTTGTTTGGTTGTCAATGTCTTTCTTTACCATGAACTCCATGGTGGAATAAATAAGGTCAAGCAGACCAAGTGTCATGGGCTCAAAGTATGAGTGACTAATGAAAGAATAGAGTTATTGATTCACACTGGGCAGAAGTAATTTTTGTGTTAAAACCTTGGCATCCCCATTCCTTGAAAAGCCAGTTGTGCTGTGTCATCCAAGAGTGTCTGATGTGCTGCTGAGAGCATGCCAAATGCCAGTTGCTCAGAGGACTGACTCTTTCAAGAAAATATTAAATCATTTTATGGATTTAATAATACATATATAAAAATATATATACCACATAACAGATTTGCTGCATTAGCAGCAGCAGCTGATTTCTAGCAATCTTATCACTGGGTCATCTTTCATGTATATGTACATACAATACCAATTACACTCCATAACACTCGAAATAGAACCAGTAAATGTATGTGTAATTCATCAATGGAAAAACACAGATTTTTCTAGTGATGCTTGACCCTATATTTTTCTTTCCTCCTTCTGCTTGTATTGTGTTCATTCATCATGTTATAGATCCATTCAAATCATAAACTCTTGAGGGTAAGATTTGTGTCCTTAATTTGTTTCTGAAAAATCTTGGTTACTATTATATACATAATAAAGGACATCACTTTTCCCCAAAACCATGTAACCCTCAATACAACCAAAACCAAGGTCACTCACCTGACTGAAACTGAGTCATTTAAGCACAGTGGCCAAGCTAAGATGAGTAAACTGGCAAGCAGACTTAGAGACTCCAGCATGGGCATGAATAACACAGAACCAAAGCTCTGTAAGTGATGTAGTATTTTAATCACTTGTGCTCAGACATTAAATAACTCTGCAATATAATTCACCAGTAAATGTCTCAGACCTATAAAAATTTCAAAGAGCTTAAGCCCCACTGATTTCTGTGACTAAGACAGAATACCTTGCAGATGGAGATCTGCAACTGAAGGCTACAAACTTATTACTCTAAATATTCTGAATGAGTGTGTATTTGGTGTAACAGCCTGGCACACTTCAGTGGAGAAATTTCAGGTTTATTTTGATTTAATACCTTTGTGAGTGAGAACAGAATTAATACTGTTCATTTTGACCAGTGACAGGACAGACCAAACAGGGAAGGAAAGGTGTCTGTGTGAAGCTTTAGTACTTTCATACACAAAATTCCCTGGTGCAATTCCAGCAGCTCATCACCTGAGGACTGCTCACCCTGAAATCTCGCAGAGGAAGGAAGGCTGCTGGCAAAGGATGAAAGGATGAGGCTCAAGAAAGAAGATGACAGGGAGAAACCTTCCCTTTGCTTTTCTAAGGCTCTCACATCTCTTTCTTAACCTCCTGTTAAGGACTACATCTCCTCCCACACGGAGAAATTCTGCTCTGCAGTCAGTTAGCCATTTTTAAATCTATTGTCTCTCTTGAAACTAATAATCAGTTTCCACAAAATCTTTCCCCTTGTAACTGTGATAAAATGAGATGGCAATGAGACATGGGTATGGGATAAATCTTCAAAGCTTTGATATGAAGCACTGTAGAAAGAGGTTTTTCCACCCTCGTGGCCTACTCACACTTAACTTAAGCAGCTGGAACAAGGAGGAAAATAGGGACAGAAGAATAAAGAAAGTGACCAAGGTTTATTTCCAAAAGAAAATAAACAACACTATAATTAGGAGGTAGTCAGAGGTGGGGTTTTTTTGTTTTTTGGGGGATTTTGTTTGATTGATTTTGGTTTGGGTTTTGTTTTTTGTTTTTTTTGGAGGCGGTTTTTTTTGGTTAGTTGGTTGGGGTTTTTGTGGCTTTTTTGTTTGTTTGTTTATTTTTAATTTTTTTTTTTTGTTTGTGGTTTGGTTTGGTTTGGTTTGGTTTGGTTTATTTTCGGTTGGGTTTCTTGGCAGTTTTTATCAGGTTTATAAAGGATTGGCAGCCTGAGGTGAAGTGTTATCGCATACCTGGTTAATTGTTCTTGTCACATATATGTTGTCACACCATTAACTGAGTCTCCACATGGGTTAAATTAATAAAGAAGCAAAAACACAAACATTGAAACAAAATTAATAAGTAAAGCATGAGCTGAAAATAGACTGTGTAAAGGCAATTATATTTTCTTTATGGTCTCAACATTTATTGACAGCTTTAGCCTAATAAGCCCAACTTTGCCATCCCGTAAAAAAGAAAAAATAAGAGGATAGTGAGGACAGACAGCTGTACCAACAGGAAATAGACAATAAGATATTATCTACATCTTGATGTGTGAGTTAGCAAAACTGTGACAGTATATATACAGCCAAATAATCCAGGATGAAAAAAAAATTGGCTTTGTCTACAACAAACCCAAAAAAATATATCCATTAGCTTTACAGAATGGTCACAATGACCATGAAAGGATCTTGTTTCCCAGAAGTCTTTCTGGGATGACCTTGTGTTCAATTTTGTGCCATTAGCTGCTGCCCAATATGACGAGCCAGTTATGAACCCTTCACTCAGCTAAGAGAACACCCAGATGACTTGGTAATGAACAATATAGGGTGGTGGCTCTCCCCTCTTCTCTCTGTCTGACTCATTTTCTGGATTTCTTGCCTGACCTTGTTGGACAAATTTTATAACTCCACCGTGGAAGGTTACAAGACATGAGGGCTTTTAATTCCAAGTGCAGCGTTTCCTCACCCCACCAAAGTTAGCTGGCAGTTCCAGGAAATAAATGACTTTTGCTGGGCTCTTAAATAATATGATTTGCATGCTTGAAATGAGATCACCAAAGTAATTGTAGAATATTGCTTGCCATTACAGTCATTAAAACCAGGCAGATGTAGGATCATTCTCATGGAAAACTTTCCTGCTGGGTTTTCATGGAGATAAGTGCACAAAATCCACTTCTGAAAAGATGTTGAATAGAATGAATTTGCCATTCACTGACTATCTGATGATGATTTGCTTGTTAATTGGGAGTTTAGGCTTTAGAGAAACCTTAACAAATGTGATTGCTAAATTCTGGAGGTTGCCTCCCTCTTTGCAAGTCGTGTTTACAGCTATAAATTCTTCTTTCATTGTATGGCATTTTAGGAGAGATTTGTCAGTGGGGAAATACAACATTACTCATTTTTATAGAGGGACTTCCAAAGGTATTTTCAACTTCATTGCATGGCAAGAACGTGTTAATTAAATTCATAAAGGTGTTTAACACTGTGCTTACTTTTAAGCACAAACTTAAATTTAATGTCTTAGTGATTTCAGCAAGTGATTAAATGTGAGCAGTGCTTTCCCACCCAAAATTATCCTAAAAAACTATATTGCAAGTAGCTAATTATTTACATTGGGGGGGGAGAGATTCAGAAACGCAGAGACAAACATCAATAACTAAATTTAGCCACAGAATATTTAACCAAAAGTCTGCTCAGCGTTACACCTGGGAACCAATTTCCTGGAACGGAATCCCAGAATTAAGGAAGGGACCTTAAATACAATCAGTTGCAACCCCTGCCATGGGCAGAGACACTTTCCACTGTCCCAGCTTGCTCCCAGCCCCATCCAGCATGGTCTTGGACCTTCCAGGGATGGGGAAGCCACAGTAGCCCTGGGGAACCTGTGGCAGAGCCTCAGCCCCTATTCTGCCTATTATCTCCTTATCAGATAAAACACCAGTTTGAATGAAGGAAAAATAAAATGGTTTTTATGGGATTATAATTGGAATTAATTGCATTGGAAATAACTCAGCTGGTTAAAGCTGGGAAATTTTTACTTGCTTAACTGAAGACCACCTCCACAAAGAGACTTTTTTCCAAGCCGGAAGCAGAAGGAGCCATGGGCTGGCTCTGATGTTGCTTTGCTTTGTCTAAAAACTGCTGCACCTCATGCAGTGTGCATCAAGACAGTGTGGTTGCATCCTCACCCCTCACACCAGCCTCTGGGTGCAGCAACAGGCTCATGGGTGCCTCCCAGCTCCCTCACTGGATCTCAGGAACCTTTTTTTAGCTCTGGAAAAGGGATATAAGGTTTGGAAGGTATGCCCATAAAGTACCCTCATGTGCCAGCAGAGCAGAGATTGATGAAAGCAAGAAAAGGTCAGTCAAAAGTAGAGGGTTAGCAGAGGCAAAACTGCTGGATGTCTTGGCAAATTCATCTCTTCATCCCTTTCCCTTTGTAAAGGAGGAAACTAATTTCTGAGCTACAGCACCATGTGTCCCAGGGTACAGCCTCCACTGCAGAATCCCTCCTCACCACTGGCTGCAGGACAAGCTCAGTGCCTGGATTTCCTCTGGGATTTCTGGGCACAGTGAATAGTTCTGCCTAGCAGTGAAAACTTTCCTGTTTTTGAGGTGGAGAAACTGAGTCTCAAGGTGCTGAAACAGCTCACCCAAGGTCAGTAAAAAAAGACACAAGCGGAACCCAGGAGTCCTGCTTGCCCCTTCCCTGTGCTGTAACCACTAAATCCCCCAATCAATAATGAATCTGTTACAGCAGTCTTATATTATACCTAATGTCAGGGGGAGGAAAAAAAAAATAAAAAGAAGGGAAGAGAAGAAGTTGTAATAAAAGCACATAGGATAGAGATACACATTTCTCTTTAGAGCAATAAATCTTTCCAAAAGGAAGTTGGTTAAAATTCTTTACGTTAAAAAAATGAGGTCTACGGGGACTCCAAATTTCAGTTCGATTTTTAGCTGAGGCATTTTTTTTCTTTATCAAACACTTGGTGCTGTAATGTGATAAGGGCCCCATGCAGACCATAAAACTAATTTATCATCTGTAAGGTGTACAAAGAAAATGGTAACTGCCTGCTTGTCTGCTTGACATATGAGGTCATTTTTGCCGCTAGCTTTCTAATACTGAGCAATTTTATCAGCTATTTATATACATTAATTGTAGGCACCCATATGTTCACCGTTGTATTTAATAATGCATTGCATTGAATATGCATTCCTTAAGTTTTAGCATGCCGTGTGCATCTTTTATTTAACTGTTTGGTTTGCCTATTAAAGCCCATTATTCAGCTCTGCTGTGCAACCCTTCCTCTCTTGAAGGGGCTTATATTTCTTTAAATCTTGCTCACCATGCTGAAAGTCAGTGGTGTGAACAAGGCCACCGCTCTCGTCCCGAAGGAATAGCAGCAAAACAAGCAAAATTGGGGCCATGGTCCACTTAATAATACTAAACAAAAAGGATTATTCAATGAGCCTCTTTCCTCGAGGGACAGCAATGCACTCATGGGTTGTGGTGTGCACACAGACATACCTCTCTATCAATATGGGAAGGAAATTAAACAAAGGCCTGATCCTCATGCCAGCTCCTGTTGATGAAAATGAGAGAAGGAGCTTGGCTAAGCACGTAAAACACCTAAAACATCTGCAGTGCCCTCCTCTGAAAGATGGCTGTGGGAGGAGGAAGACTTTACCCTCTGCCATGAGCTCCTGCTTGGGTCTAGAGCCACACCATGTATTATACACTCTGGAGAGTCCTAATCCCTGCTAACAACTATCCTCACAAGCAAGTGGAAATCAAGGGAGAAAATTCCATTTGTAGACAGCAGTTCTGGGAGGGACTGTTTCTCCAGAAAGGCCCCTTTCTCTAGTGCAGCTGCTCAGTTTTCACTTCCAAGTTCCTACGGAACTCTGGCATTCTTTTGTGTCTGATCTATAGGAGCAGTAAATATCACAGACCTTTTCCAATGCAGTGAAGGTGGATGGAGCACCTGGAAGGGAATGTCAGTCCATTTCTTCACATCATAACTTGGAAAATGGGAGCTACATACATGTGTGAGGAAAAAAGGCATTATGCTGAAAAAAAAAACCTTGAAAAATCAGGTGCCTTCCTGTAAAAACCACTAACCTGCTTCACAGGTTAAAAAAATTACCAGCAGCTGGTCTTATCAAAATGGTGCTCTGAGTACCATATCCTAAACTGGGTAGAGAAAGTCTCCATTCCTGCCTTTTCAGGACAGGATGAGATGCCCTCAAGCATGTATCCTATGGACCATGCTGCCATCAGATAAAAGGAGGTGTTGCTGGCCTCAGAGATGTACTCTGATGCTTTCTACAGATCTGAATTTTAATCTCTTGCTTGTATTTCCAAGGAGGGAAGGAATACTGTATATTGACATATACTAGTTTTCAGGCAGAAACACATTCCTTATGACAATCAAAAACACGTCAAGAGAAACGTTTAAGGGGAAAAAAGTTTCATTTCTATGATTTATACTTTGTTGCCTTTCTTCAAATCCTCTTAAACCTGAAAATCCAAAGTTGCTCTTTAAAAACTTCACAAATTACATCTCAATAGAAAATTAATTTCCCAAAGGCTAAACTTCCAGGTTTTGTTTTTGAAAAGAAGATTCTCTAGCAATTTTGGCTGTCTTTGTAAGAGGTTTTTATTGTCTTCCACCAGGAAACGAAAAGCCTAAGTGGAGTTCGTGGGCAACAGGTCTGAAACAACAGAGATGCTTTTTGACAGCTGAGTACGTCGGTGATCCTTCCAGAGACCACAGTAAGAGCTCGTGAGTGCCTCAGAGCTCCACCAGCCTTCAGCCTCGTATGTCAAATTCCAGCAAACTCCTGGCTTAGGTCTGCGTGTGATTAAATGATGAAGAGGAACACTCTCCTCTAGGCATTCTGTTTAGTGTGTTAAAGGGCTTTTCATCTAAATATTTTTTGTTTGTTTGTTTGTTTCATTTTGTGTCTGTGAAAGGTGCTGACAGATAGCCTCTGCCTTCCTGCAGAAAGTCTGGAAAAGCTCCCAGCCTGTTCTGGCCCATCCATGTTTCTTGGCATGTCATACAGATATCCCCTCTATGGAGGAAAATGCATTCTGGACACTGTGTTAGCACAACATTCATCCTTGGGCAATTATACTGGGGTAATTATATAGCATTTTTCATATTGAGATCTTGCAGCATGTTTAGAACAAACCCTGTGATCCACTTAGAAAGCAGAGATAGAAAGGGAAATATGATCAGTGCATCACAGCTAGGCAGAAGCATCCAGTTAAGACATTGTTTAACCCTTCCTGAATTTTAATCCCTCATCAAATTTGCACTGGTTCTAGCAAGGATTTAACTTAAATTTCCCTTCTCTTTCTTATCTTTTGCTGAAATTAACCTTCACCCACACCCACATAGCAAGGCATGTGAGTTGAGGTTTATTTGGTGTTCCCACAGAGCTCACAGAACCTTGCTGAGGTCCCCTCACCTCTCACCTTTTCTTCCTCACTCGTAGGCGTGCACCCCACTTCACTCCTCTGCCCCCAAATCCTCAATCCACAGGGCTGGAATTGAGGAGGAAAGCAGTCCTGCATAAAGACTGAACTGAGATCTTTGCCACAACCTCTCTGTCCCAGAAAGCAATCTACAAGATGGGCATAATAAATAACTGTTAAGAGGATTCTGCAGTGGTTTTAGGTAGGGAGTAATGAGAAGTCAGCATTGGGTGTTTTTAAGCACAATGAATCTTTAACAACAGCTAGCTTAAAAATTATTAGGAGGAAGAAGAAAAAAAGAAATGTTTGTCTCTCCCAAGCTGCCAACACCAATAACAACAACCAGTCTAAACAGAAATGTTCAGGAGAGGAGATGGTGCATTTCAACGCAATCACCTAAAAGAAAGAAGTACCCTCAAAGTTTAGTCTTGCAGTTCATCTACATGAGACCTAGCAATTTCCTGGTTCCCCCAAAATTCATCCTCTAAATGCATATTCAATAATTTTTATTCTTTTTTTTTCTTTTTGTCCTCCTTCTCCTGACTCCTGTCACATACCATTTTCTAGATGTCATGTACATATAACCAACAGCAGCTACCTAATTGTATTGACGCTTTGACCTCTGTCCCTAAATGATCAATTATAGGGCCTGATGGGACAGGGGACAAGATTAGAGTGAAGGGCAAGGCCTAAAAAGCCCCTCTCTCCCCCCTAAGGTAGAAGGGCAGCTTCTTTAGCTCTTTCATTAGTTCTTATTGTTGCTCCAGCCCCATTACCTCTCCCCACCCTCAGCAGTAAGGTCGTCTGCAGAAGTATTGATCATGCCTTAAATCCTCCTTCACCTACAGAAGTGGGAGCCAACTGTGATGAATTCTTGATGTTTTAAATCAAATTTATAGGATCTGTCTTCACTCTTCAGCTTGGCCCTGCCTCTGACTGCTGTGACACTATGGTCAGGGATATTGCTAGGGATTTAACACTTTGGCCATACTAGACACCTTCTGTTGCAAAAGGTGAGGATTTGATTGGTGTCAATCATTCCCCAACCTGTCACATGGAGTTTTCAGCCAGCAAACATTTTAAAGACTGTCTTAATGAACTGGCTCTGCTCCTGTTGTCACCTGTCACTTCCAGCTCACTGCCAGCTCACTGCCACTCTGGTCCCCTTTTTTTGTGGCTTTTCTTGCCTTCCCCTTCCCCTGTTTCAATCCCAGCATAAACCACAGCCTTCCCCACTTTCCAATCCCCTCCTGAGACATCCCATTACTTAAATCTCCAACCCCATGTTGATAAATGAGGAGATAACCCCAACATTTTGGAGCAGCATAGGCCCTCCCCAGGCAATTTCTGTATACATAGGCTGCTCTTTTCTGTGAAATTCCCCAGCATTTTGATGGAAGTGTACCAGAAAAAAGGCAATTATTTAAATCTTTTCAGGATAAAATTAGTATGGAGAAAGAAGGACATCCAAATAGCTTTCTAACACATTGGTTCAGCATTAACTATCACCTTGGATGATCAGTCAGTGAAAAAGTGATTTCCCAAGGTAAAACTTACCAAGAAGATGATCTCGACAAAAGCTAGGCTAACAGAAATGTCTCTGAAAACAACAGTACTCTGTAAACAACAACAAAAATACTGCTACAAGAATGGGCCCCATCCATCCCAAGGGACATGAGATTTTTATAAACTGGGGCAACTCTCCAGGCCTGCCTTCAGTAGCTACAGCAAGCTAATGTACATACACAGAGATACATGAAGAAGCTGTAGTAGCTACAGCTTATATTTGTTTATAAAGAAGGTACAAACAAGGTAGGAAAATTAAACAGAGACTGGAAATCTATTTCTTCCTTGAAAAGAAATCCAAAGTGTAGCTGCTCTTAGGCAAACTCCAAATCCAACCTAAATGTCAGCTTTTGAAATACCGCTCTGATAACCAGAGACAATTAGCTGACATTTCTGGGCGTGTTTGTCGCCACTGCTGATTTTTCCCAGCACATATTTAATTTCTGTCAGGGTCACTGGTGGCCATTGCTCAGTTCTCAGGGAGGGTGGACTGTGATGCCTGTGGTGAGCAGGGAAACATGAGCCATCTTTGGAGCTATAGGAATAACCAGAAGCAGTGTTCAGCTGACTGGTAGTGCATGTCCTCTTTTCCCTATACCTCACACTTGACTTTTAAGGATATTAGAAGAGATTCTCATCTGATGCAAATTAAACCAGTGGATTTGCATGAGTTGAGGATCTGGGAAGTCCAGCTATGACTTCCCTTACACTGATAGGAATCAGAGTCAACTCCACCACAGAAAGCTGGGTAACAGGGCCAAGAACCACCCCGACCACCTTCTGTCCTTCCCTGTGCCAAGGCAATGCATGAATTATATTTCACCCCTTCACCTGATATGTCATCTGGCAGGCAGGTGCAGAAACAGCAACACTGATCAACTCCTGGTACATTTATGTCTCAGTGTTTCATTTTCAGCATTTCAGGGAAAAATGAAATGTATCAATGTGCATAAACTCCCCTTAATGGGATGTACTTCTTCAATTTACACTCAGGCCTTGGAAGTGTAAATATTTTTCTACTCCCTGTTTAGAGTTTTCTATGATTTGCTCAGCTGTGTAAATTGCTGGCTTCTCCATGCACAAAGTTGTGCACGCTATTTTTAAAGTCAGCTTTTTATGACAATGTGGTATTTAGAACAGGGATTTGGGAGGCAGGACTCCTGGAGCCCAGACTCGTCCTCATTCACAGCAATTTTACAGTCACATAACTCCATCCGTTCCAGGTAAACCAGTCTGTGTTTCCAAGGTAAGGAAAAAAAAGTCCTGCTGGGTCCAGGTGGCTGAAGTTTTTTACTTGTCTGTGCCTCAGTTTCCTGGATTGTAAAAAAGGATTAGAAGGTCAAGTGCTCCTGGGTGTGACAAGGTGATTTCCACAGGCATGCTTCAGCACTCCTAGAGAAGTTATTTCCCAATAAAAAAGAACTTTTGGAGGCAGTAAGGTAATGAGCTGTTCTTGTGGCACATTGGATCTTTTGCTGATATA
This sequence comes from Passer domesticus, assembly GCF_036417665.1. Lineage (NCBI taxonomy): Eukaryota > Metazoa > Chordata > Aves > Passeriformes > Passeridae > Passer > Passer domesticus. The sequence goes on along the minus strand of NC_087512.1, from coordinate 4,933,456 downwards.
CAGGTTTTGACTGGAGGAAAAAAAAAAAAAAGAAAGAAAGAAAGAAAAGAAGAAAACAAAAAACATCCTTTTTCTTCTTTCTTCTTCATGCTGGTGTCAGAAGCCATTGGCTTAATGTAGGTGTCTACAGACCAGCCTGTGTGTTTCTAGAGAGCAGACACATCCCAGATCAGGAATTGCTTTTGCACCTGGCCTTTAGACAGGGAAACACCAGACAGTGTCTACTGCCTGTAGGGCAAAAGTCTGCTCCTACTGAAGCCAGTGGCCAAGCTCCCTTTTGCTACAAGAGTACCTAGAAAAAACAGAAAGAAAATAAAAGGGAGCATTTCTATGTCACACATGAGAGCCAGTACAGACACTGACTGAGATTTTCAGGTCTAAAAAGGCATATAAACACACTATTTCCATACTGAATATGGTCACTGTACAGACCTTGGGGTACACCAAGGACTGTGTCACACTTGGAGGTTCACTCACTGAGGAATATGGAGTGACTTATGGGCTGGGGGATGAAAAAAAAATGTAGCCAAATTTTAGAGAAAACACACAGATAGGAGAGCACATATGTACACATATCTGCAGGTACATGCAGGCATGAAGACAAAGAGATCTGTGCCCTCCCACTGCTCATGGAGGCTGCCACAGCACGGTGCACCTCAACCGTGTGGCCAGAAGGGAGGGTGAAGAACAGATGTGTTTGTTCTCCTTAATGCAGCCCCATTAGGTGAGAACAGAACCAAATCCCCCATCTCATCTGGCTTAAAACATCTCATCTGCCTTGAAGTATCTGAGAGAGGGTGTGCTGCCACAGAGGAGCTGGTGGCAGAAGAACACTGCCCTGCTGTGACAAATGAGAGGTGCCTGCCCAGCACAGGGGGCTGGCCGGGAATGGCAAGGAGACAGAGGACTGAAGTTGGGAGAGGTGGTAGATAAATAAGGTACTCCCGGTGGAATCCATTACCGGCTGATTAGGAGAGGCATTCGGGTTATCAATATCCAGATAAAGCACAGGCTGCGAGGGGGAACTCAACCATGAAGGTGGCCTGCTGCTGCCTGGCCTCCGGAGCTGGAGCACCTGGCTCAGACGGCTCTCCCTGGGAGCACCCCTTGCTCTGCTCCATCCCACGCAAGGATGAAGGTCCCTGTGCAAGTGAGATCCCTGGACCTTCAAAAGGAGGGGACTGGCAGAGTGGGGGGAGCATGACAAGCTGCCAGCGGAGTAGAGTGGGGCAGGATGAGGACACAGCTGGCCCTGTGCCCCACCATCAGCTGGGGGACTCTGAAGGAGCACAGCATGAAAGACCACAGCCCAATGTGCTCTCACAAAAAGCCAGGAGTTGTGCCAATTAAAAGAATTCAGGTCTGACTTTCAAAGAAAAGAAAAATTTGAAATCCTGCTTAGTCTTTTTTTTTTTTTTTCTGATTAAAAAACACTGACCTGTCTGGGGGAGTTGATTTAAGGACACAGGAAACAAAATTGGAAGCAGGATTACTTTATTTCAGCTAGCTTTAAATAACAGTGCAGCAGCCACCGCATCAGCACAGCCCTGCCTGCTCATGTTGCTCCCTGACACAAGCTTAGGAAGACAGGATGTAGCAGTGAAGCACCAAACTCATAGAAAGCTCAGAGTGGGGGTGTCAGATTGCCTTTGAGGTCACTGTGGAAGATTTCTTAGATGACTGTCTGGGGGGTCAGCTGGCTCTTCCAATAGGCACTGCTGCCCTTGAGCATAGCTGATGGGGGAAGAATCTTCCTTCACACAGGAGTGTGGAGGTGATGGGTCCAAGAAACAGGTGCAGATGCTCTGCAGTGTCTCACTTTGGACATAGCTTGTGATGGACAACCCAGATCTAGTTGGTGGTGTCATCCCTGCTCTGACCATGCTGTGGGAGTACACTCCCCTCCCCAGGGAGATCCTATTCCACTGGCTGATCTCCTAAGGCTGCAGCACCTGTACTCCAGTCTATGGGGTTTGCTTTATTTTAGCACTTTCAGGATCATTGTGCCTGCTGGATGCGGTTTCTCTCAGCTCTCCTTCCCTGCACTTTACATTGCCTGCTCTCCTCTCTGTGCCTCACTGCTCCCATCCGTGCCTGACTCACAGCTCACTGCACTGTCCAGACAGGCAGGGCTGAATGTTTCCATCTGCCTGATTAAGCTTCTCTTTTCCCCCATCTCCATTTCCCAGGCTCCAGTTTTATGCCCTGAAACAAGTGTAGTAGTCTCAGGCTCTGTCTCCCCACAGCAGCCCGTCCCCACCATCTCGGGGAGCCTTCCTCCCCTCCCTGCTGCCCCTGTGGCATGAGATGAATCCAGCAGCAGCTGCTGGGATTCTTCCTGCCTGCATCCCAGGCTGGGAACAGGACAGCAAGAGCAGCAGCATTTTGGAGAGTCAAGCAAAAACACAGAGAGCAGAGGCTCTGCGCAACAAAGACTGCGGCACAGGGAAGGAAAGTTCGATACGTCTTTATTTTGGGGCTCTACAGCTCCACATTCCCACCAGTCCTTACTCCTCACTGAAGCCTTTTCCACACCCTCTGTGCTCTCTGTTTATGCTCACCTGCTACCCAATTAACTCCCCGTTTAGCTGTGCACCTGCAGTGGCTTTATCCTCAGACAACTGCACTGGAGCCATTAACCCTCTAGATTGCATTCAGCTCTGAAAAATACCCATCTGAACGGCTGGAGCATTCATCTGTGAATAGGAAATATGCTACAGTAGTTCATGGCTGGTAAATATGTGACGGGGGGAAGAGAGATTATGCTTTATTATCAATTGACTTGTGTCGCCAATGGGCTTTCTGTCATAATTGACTAATGCCACCCAGAGTGATATGTACTTCTGCTGATAGCTGCATTACAAGTTAACACTCCAGCACAGTATATGTTTTCATTCAATCTCTATAGGAGAAACTCATATATGGCAGCTGGCAATGCCCTGAGGGAGGAAATCAGCTGTCTTGGGACCGAGTGGAAGGCACTCAACTACAAACGACAGGAGACGAGGGAAGAATTGGGAAAGTCAAGGCAAAATTAGTCAGAGGAGATTTGGCATGTTGCAGCATCTCCTGCCTGATGCATCGAACTTTTTGGAAGCAGCCAAAGAGCTGGAGACACCCTGAAGCTGCAGAGATGCTGCCATTGGGGTCTGGTCATTGTTTTCTGTTTTGAAGGAAGAAGAGGAGGAGAAGGAGCTAAGGAGTGGAAATGTAGCAGTCTGTTAGCTGAAAAGCTGCTGCAGAGGGGCAGCAGAGCAGGGGATAAAGGGCCAGTGTTGGCAGTGCAGCAGCAGGTCTGGAGAGAGAGGGAGAAACTTTAACATGCCTGCGGGGGCTGAGGAGGGGAGAGGAGGATGGAGATAATACCAGCTCAGAACAAAACCTGCTGATTGCAACCTGCTTCTCAGAGAAGGGGAAAATTAACCTTCCACATCTCTCGTAACAGAGAAATCTAAATACTCTGAACCAATGGCATGTTTGCCTACCTTTTCCCAGCACGAGATTTTGCCTCTAGGGAGCCTCACAGCCTTGTCCTGTTGTCACCCTCTCCAGGCTGCAGTAGTAGGGATCTCACCACCTCAGTCTGCTGCAATGCCCATACAGAAGAGAGAAAAACAAGAACATGTGTATTTTCACTGGGCAAGGTATTGATTTGTGCCTCAGTTTCCCTCTGCACAAGTTGGAAAGCATTCAGAAAGGTGCTTAGGTACTATTGAAAGCTACAGAGTCTCAAGTGGAAAGTTCTGCAGAAACAAATGTTATTTTGGACTGGAAATGTAGCCTGGGCAGAAGAGGAAAAGTGTTTAGAATGCCTTATAGTTTCCTGTTGAAAAGCAGCAAACTCTATATCAATTTTGATGCTTTGCTTCCCCACCTTTTCCTGGCCAGAAGAGAGACAAAGCTTCAAGACAGCATCTTTGCACATGTGAGGGGTTTTTTAATGACAGCCTGGATGGAACGTTGAGCAAGCTGGTGTAGTGGACTGTGTCCCTGTTAATGGCAGGGGGGTGAAACAAGATGATGAGATGATTTTTAAGGTCCCGTCCAGCTCAATCTATTCCCTGATTCTGTGTTCCTCATTGTTTCTGTATTCCTCATTGTGTGATCTCAAACTTTGGGACACTTGGCTCCCTGGCTGTGGTTCTGGCCTCCCTCAGGCAGATGCAGGTGTCAGGGTGTTGTGCAGGGGTGTTCCTCCCCTTCTCACCCCGTGGCCTTCCCTCCCTGACCCCGGCCCTTCACCTGGGCACAAACCCTTCCTCCCCAAGGAGCTCAGCCTGCTGCCCATGCCTCCTGCAAAACCCTCTGGAAAAACTTCTCAGCACCAGCCCCTCTCTCTCCCCCGACCACATCCACCCACAGAGACACACACACACACAGACACAGTCTTATCTCTTCCATTGCATGCACAGAGGGAATGTTGGCTTTAAAAAAATCAGGCCAGCTCCACAGCAGATGGAGGACTGATACAAAACCGTGCCGGTCAAGTGATCCCCCCCCCTCCCCTTACTCTCTCCCATTCCTCCCCAATAACTGAGCAACAAAGAGGGGGAGAGGGAGGAGAGAAATGGCCCATTTTCCAGCTTGTGAGATGATTAGCACTGAAGGAAAAAAAAAAAAAAAAAAAAGTATTTGCTGCACTAAAATATGCCTGGAGGTTGTGCAGGCACCAGCTGCCATCTAGTGGAATGCTGGTCTGGTTTGTCACCATCAGACACTGCCTCATTTCCCTCCACAGCAGGAGGTGAGGGAAGTGTGTTCTCCTAAATGTGTTAACTTAGCAGTGTTATACACTAGAAACAAATTAATATATAATTCTTCTGTGTCTTAAGGTCATTACTGCTGAGGCATAAATTAATAGAGCTATTCCAGTTAATTCATTTTGGCATTTGCTTCTGCATGTCTGAGCACATATGTGATTGGGGCCTTCGTCTCGTTTCTGCTGGTGGAAATGATGAAGTCCTGAAAGAAGCTTTGCCATATTAATGTCATTTTTAACCTAAAAGCCAGGGAGACGTGGGCTCTGCTGCTTTTTTCCTTCCTGTGCTCCTGTGAGGCAGGCTGCAAGCACAGAGTTACTTTTCGGACAAATCTGAGATGAAACCGAAGGACACAGTATTTTTCCTCACAGATGTGTGTGTCCTAAGTATAAGCAGGGCATTAGAGCACTCTTCTGAGAACAGCAAAGAAGGCTGTGATGCACATTATCCGATCATGGATGCATTAAGCTGTCCTACAGAAATATAGATGTTTTCCTTTCAGATTGGAGAGGGAACAGACATAATCAGTGGAGAATGAGACAGCAGCTTTAGCATCCTTCTCCACCTCTTTCATTTCCCTTATTTTCTTCCTGGGGACACATCCTGTGGGGCACCATGTACCCCAGACACGCTGCTTGGCTGTAGCATCATCCTCTTCTCTCAGAAGGAGAACAGGGAGTTTGGCTCCTTGTAGGGCTGGGCCATTACCCAGGGATCCCTTTTCTTCCTATGCCAACACTAGGACTATTTCAGACAAACAATGAAAATATTATGAGGGAAGAAGGATTATTTTGGTTAAGGGTACAATTTCTCACAAGACTCGTAGGAAAAGAAAATGAGTCTGGAACTGGCTCCACCAGCATGTAGCTCTTTCACACAAACAGAGCACACAGCATCAAGCCCTTGAATTTTTCAGGCAGACAGGAAACTTGACTCCATCTTCCAGAACCACAAAGACCAAATTATCTTCTTTTTTTTCTTCTTTTTTTCTTCTTTTTCTTTTTTTTTTTAATTTTTTAATTAAAAAAACAACAAAAAAAAACCCTTCCCCCCCAAATACTCCACACACTAGGGGATAAAAAAATCTCATAGATGTTCAAATAAAACTATTTCCCAGACTCTTGCACACATTTTTGCAAAGGAAAAAAAATCTTGTAGTAAAAATGTCATTGAAGTGTCTGCCTGAAAGATCCCTTTACCAACCAAAATGTCTCCTGTCCAAAATCAAGAGAAAGGATGAAAATTGTGCAGAGTAGTTTCAGGCTGGTTTTTTCCCTGCCTTTTTGAGTCCAAAGGACTGTCACTAATGCATTTATGTATTTTCCTCTCTGTGTTTTTGTGATCAGGAGATTTCAGCACTGAAGGTCTATGCAAGAGGTGCTTTGCAGCAGCATACTTGCTGCAAAACCACCATGAACTTTATCACTGTTTGTACTGCCAGCTTTGTACAGATTTGAATTATTTGGGCAGAGATAAACCATGCATGCAGAAAGCAGCAATTTAAAGTGTCCCAGGTGCAGCAGATACTGCTGAAAACCACAAGGGTAGGGGACTGTACTGATCCTCCTCCTGTCTACCTAATAATGATGGAAACCAAACTAGGTCCCATGGATTGAGGCTGGGATCCCAAAGAGAGGCCTGAGCCAGCCAGTGGTGCATTTTCCACCACCACTTTCCTGTCTTGCAGAGAGCACCAGCTGCCCTCTCCTTTGCAGAGACCTAAAACACCCCAAAAGCTTTTCCCACCCTGGCACACTCCTCTCCATGAGGACACACAGCCACACTGGGACAGAACACACCCTCACCACCTCTTTTTACACCCCTTGGGTGTCTGCTCTGGTGCTTCTGTAAGCAGTTTGTGGTAAGTCCCAAAGTGCACTGTGGGATCAGTCAGTCCTTCCAAGGTAAATTCTGAAAGAACAAACAAGAACACTGAATTCATAATGCTGTCATGAGGAAAACTGGGCTGTTCTTTGTAATATTGCAGTGAAGTGTCGAGTTTTGCACAGTGAAGGTAGAAAGGGTCTGCTGGAATCAAGGGTAGAAGAGTGCTGTTTGCTGTAACAGCATGCCTCTGTTTATGTAAATGAGTTCTTGCTCTCTATATGCAGAGGTGCATGCATATATATGAGTGTGTGTTTGCATGTGTGTGCTTTATTTTTCTCGTGATTGAGACTGTGGGCTCAGTGCTGCTAATAAGTGTTTTGTGTTTTATTGTGTTTTGCTGGATTGTTTTGTTTTGTTTTGTTTTGTTTTCTTCTCTCCTTCATTTCACTAGTAAATTCCTGGAGCAGCCTGGGGTCAAACTCCTGCTTGCCAAGGAAAAGCAGAATACCATTCAGATGTGTGGTGTTGCTCTGGTCCTGACGCAGAAGGAAACCCTTCCAGCATGGGTTTGGCTGAGGACAGGGGAGCACCCTGGCTGCTGGGCTTTGCAAATCCTTGGGAAGGCAGCTCCAGCCACATAAAAACACACTGAAATCAAAGCCTAGATCTTCATTCTTCAACTGCAATTCCTTAATCTTCCACTCTCTGTGGGGCAATTACTGCTGGGGGTTAAGACTAGAACCTGAAGGATAGAGGAAGTGAAATGAGTATGTTAAAATAAGGTTCTCAGAGTAAAGGGAAAAGGAAGAGAATAGAAGACAGAGCTACAAGTCTCCATGGCACACTGTCATTTAAAGGGCCCAATGTCTTCATTTCCTTCTCCTCATGTGAGAAGAAGACAGGAACCCAATGCTGCCTACTCCCTTCTTTAATAAAAAATATGTTTTATCTCTGAGGAAGGATGTGTTTCTTCCTGTCAAGAAGTGTCAGCAGCTAATCTGAACCTTTCAATAAAACAATTCCATTAAATAATTTAACCTGGGAAAAAACACTGATGGCTGTGAAATAATTTATGGATTTCAGATGTGTCAAACTTTAAAGCACTGAAGGGAAGAAATGTGAGAAATGGACCAGTGTGAGATTCCTCAGCAGAAAGGAGTTTTTGAGATTCCCCCACTAAACACAGAAAAAAAAAAAGTGAGGAAGAACAGCCACTAATACTATATCACATGAAAAATTACATAAAAAATAACATATATAAAGACACAATATATACTTTCTATAGAAAATTTCTAAGACAGTAAAAAAAGTGTGAAGGAAATAAGACAAAGAAGCAGAGTAGTACCTGCCTGATGCCTGCATACAATTGCTATTCCTCTTAATACACATTAAATAAACACTTCACAGGGAAAGCAGAGCTCACTAGAACAGTGGGTTTCAGCAGCGAGTTAAAGGTGACATTGCAAAAGAAAGTGACAGATGATAAAAAACCAGTTGTTGCATACATTAAAAAAAATAAAAAGAGAAAGGAGGAGGAGGAATGTACTTAAATAGAGCTGGGTATTCTATAGTCTGTTAACCTTATTAAGTAAACATGCTATTTAAACCCCCTTGGAAATATGGGAGTAGAAGGAAAACAACAGACTGAATGTATGTAAACACACAGATCTGATACTCCAGGGCATTTCCTTTGCTCTCTGTCTCTCTCTCTCTTTTTTTCCTTCCCTTTTGCTATTTATTTTATTTTATTTTCATTTTCATTTGGCAACTTCTGCATTCAAAGCCCAGAGCTTGGAATTTCATACCTATTTAACACCTGGTTAAGCAACACTTAACCATTGGCACCAGCTGACTGCATCCCCATTAAGCAGAATTACTCTCATCATAGACATTGGAAATGGAAAAGACCTACCCGGTCATGTAGACCATTATACCACAACCAATGCAGGATTGTTCCATTTAGTAGGAAAAGAAGAAGGATGGGCTTGTCAGGGGATGATGACTCAGAAGAGTTTGGTTCTCTTCCCAGCTCGATCTTAGGCTTTCAGAGCGACCTCCAGAAAGCCACTTAACCTTGCGGCGCCTCAGTTCCCCACCTCAGCAGCAGCTTCCCTTCTTCCATCTCCACATTTGTCTTACAGGTTCTTCAAGGCAACATTTATTTGTACTTAGATGTGTTTGTTGTTGTTAATAGAAAGGCTCCCTGATTTCAGATAGAGAGGGGGAAATGCAGCTGGGGTATCCATAAAAGCTTCTGCTTCCTTTAAGGCTTTACCTCTGAGTAATAACGTGGGTTTTATTCCTTTCCTGAACAAAGCGAGTAAAAAGAATGCAAGAAGATAGACACAGATCAAAGATGACCTTTCTTTTGAATTATGATCTCATTCTTTCTTAAAACTGATTTAACAATAGGAATTATAAGCTTGAAATCCTAACTGGTTTCTTCACACAAGAGCCCTTTTCTCTTAAGGTCTCCCCACTTTTATGCTCAAGCCTTTTTGTGGCCACCATGAGGTACAATCCAGGACTGAAAAACGCATCTGCAGCATCTGTCAGCTAAACAAATCTCTACAGAAGTCAGACAGTCAGAAAACTTACTATAGTCCCTGAGTTTATGTTAAATAATTCATTTGCTAACACTTTCACTGGTAGCAGTCACGGGGAAATCCCAAGCTGAATTTAACAAACAAAACAGAAGTTTCCACTCACCCCTCCTCCCTTCAAATGGCCTGTGGCCAGAACTGCTCACCAGCAACACGGAGCCTGCTGGGATTTGGCTGTGCCCCAGCAGCACCAACTCCTGCCCATATCATGGAGAAGCCCGAGCTGGTGAGCAAGCGATCCCTCAGCACCACTGTGTCCCAGGGCAAGGGCGAGTCAATGGGAATATTTGTCCAAAAGAAATATTTGCCACCCTGAAACCAAGCTGGTGTTTCACACGGATGTACAAAGCCCCATCACTTCTGTCCCAGCCCTGTCAGCTGCGAGGCCATGAGCTGGGCTGTCCTCAGCTAGGATCCTGTCATGCTGCATCTGAAGATTGTCTTCAGTCACTCTTGTGGGCTGTGCCACAAGGTGATGTGACATCAGAGAGGCCTCTGGGTCCTTTTCCTTGATGTGGAAGTGAGCTGAGACTTCTGAGAAAGCCAACAAAGGCACTGTTGGCTTTGTCTTTTGCAAGGAGGAGACTTTTATATTTACTTCATACAGATGCACACAGTCACTCTAGAAACCAGTCCTCTTTTTTGGTTGTTTTCTACATGATGTCCTGCATGCTGACTGACTGTGGTATGTCTAGACTAGTCTGTAGGTAAAAAGAAAGAAGGTATTTCAAGAATAAATCTCACTCCTTTTGTAGTTTTTTTTTTTTTCTCTTCTGTACAGTACAACCAAGTTTTTTCCGTCAGTTATTGTTCGACAGAGGTAGAGGCAACATTTTAAAATGTTCATTAAATATAAAAGGATATTGTTGTTAACACTGCAAGGACATAAAGGATTAGTACTCTCCATCTTGGAAATGTTAAAATACAGATGGAAATTTATGGGAATATATATGTGTATATAAATAATAGTAAATCTAATAGCTGCTCATTAACTTCTGTGGCCTTATATCAAGCTCAGAAAGAGATCATAAACTAATATGGGATCTTCTAGAAAAGGATAAGATGAACCTACCAAATTCTTTGCCTGCTAACTTAATGTGTCAAGCTGAAGAAACTAGAAACAAAATAATGCCCTTCACACTGCAGTGTCCTTTATTGACTTTCTTTTTTGTTTCAACTTTTCCACTTCTTTTGACTAAGTTAGAGCCTTACAGCCTTTTTCCCCAACTGGCATAAAATGATATCAGACCCACTGCATGCAATGATATATGCCTCTGCCTTCAGTCAAGAGAAAGTACATCACTATTTTATTGGATGCAGGTCTCAAGAGCTCATGAACTCAACAAACACCCCTATAAATTACTGGAAAGCCACACCAAAGTGTAACAACAATAAACTAGAAATGGCATAAGTGGCTTTACTCAGCCAGACCTTCAAACACTACCTTGTAAGAGATTCCCATGCTGCTTCCTTACTCATTGCAGCTATTACTATCTTCTGTACAACCAGATGTATTTGGTCACATACAACAAACTGCTTATGCCTGTCCTGCTCATGAAACAGCCTGAAAAGAGTAATTAAAAAAATAATAGTGTATAGAAAACAAATTTTCTGTAATGCAAGTTTTTCCTTACTTACAGATTTTTCTGGTATGCTGAGGAAATATGCTAAACTATTTGCTTTGCAATCTGAAATCCCACACAGGAGCTGGGTGAAGGGGTGGTGAAGATGAGGTTCAGAGCCCATGAGGGTAAAGTTTACCTTGCTAATGACTTCACTCCAAAGGTGAATGTGCAGTTCATTACTAATGTCCACCCCCTTCTGGATTTCTTTGGCAAGATTGTCAGTGTGCACGTTAATTTAATACTGATCCTGCTGTTCAAAGCATTTGTAGTGTGAGCACATGTCCAATAGCCAGTAGAAATTAAACTGAGTGCATTAACTCATGTCACACCTTTCACCAAGCTGCCATTATCTGGTGTTGATTTCCAGTCACTCCAGACTGGAGGCAAATTTAGACCAACTATCTCAACCAGAGTACTATTCATCAGGGACTATGATAGTAACCACATTGCCAAAACTGCACTTTGGGGGTTTCCAGCATGCTCACTTCATGCACTAAACTGAAAGTTGGAGCCGTCTCCATCTCCTCCCTGACACGCTTTTGAGCAGCAAGAATGTTGTCACTGAATTATCTGGAAACCATCCCTTTCAAATGGCTTCTCACACCTGGCTTCCCCTGAAAGCTTTGATACTTATTGCTTAGAAATATTGGGTTTCTAAAGCTAATTGTTGCTGATGCTTATATCTGCAGAGTCTCTGGGAAGGAATTTATAGCTTGTTTGGTTTGGCCTTCCACATCTTCCCGTATTAGATTATTCTACACTCTTTCCACTGAGAAGTTATTTTGATGTTTATCTTCTCTCTCTTAATTTCAACCCATTATCCTAGTTATTTCCCCCTGGGGTAATTTTGTTCCTCCCTGGGTGTTTGTGCTGTTCAGATGTTTGCAATGGGCTCCCTCTCCCCCTCAGATGTTGCTCAGCCCTGCTGTGCATATTGACGGTTGTTCTTGTAAAACTTTCCTTGTAAATCAACCCCTCCAGCTCTCTAATCATTTTTGCTGCACTTCTCTGAACTCCCTCCAGTTTGTCTTCATCTCGCTGGTAATAACTTTGCCTATGTGTCATTTGGCATTTTCTCCTTATCACATTCCAGCAGAGCATCAAACCTTTTGCCCTGTTGCTGCGTGCTGTTGTCAGGTAGACTGGACTTGAATGATTGACGTAATCCCTTAATTTGCTGGAGGGGCAGTTTCAGATTTTTGTAAACCAGTAGATTGGTGATTTGAGCCAAGTATGATGCTGGGGAGGGGGGGTTATTCACTCATCTTGTCTAAACAAAACTGGAGCTGATTTTGTGGATTTAAATCCAGGGAGCTCCTGGGTGCTTTTCCCTGCTGTTTCCCTGATGTTGGAATAAAGCATCAGTTCTAATTTGATGGCTTTTCAAACAGAATTCAAAATTCAGAGGAACAAATTCTCCTTGTTGCTGGGTCTGGGAAGCTTTGTTTCTGTCACTGATGGCAGCAGGTGGGAGAGACACAGTTTCAGGCAAGAGGAAGCAGCCCCTGCACAATCCCAGGTCTCCAGTCCTGTTCCCAGCCATTCTCTGAGGTACAGTTCCAGAGGGAAGGAATTGTGCTTCCTGGTAGATATGCCCTTGCTTTTTCTCTGTCTTGCAGTAAGAGGCCTCTGTTGGCTTCAGCCTCCCATCCTCATCTGGGTTTTACACTCTTCCATGCTTCCATGTGCTCTTTTTCAAGATGCCTTGCTTTATTCACAGAAAATCATCCCACTCCTGGGCAGATCTTGGCCCGTGGGGTCAGGGAGCTGAAGGGGTTTGCATCCTAAAACCTCATGTTGTTTCACAGAGCACGTTTTAATGACCACAGTTGATTCAGATGTCCTATATCTTGAATATCCCTTCCATGTTGAGAGTTTGCAGTCTCCTTACTACGGTTTTAAAAAGACTGAATTCTCTGAGCAAAAGGTTCCTATGACAAAAGATTGCCTACCTTTCCAATGATTACATTCCCAAAGGTGAATGCCAATGTGTCAACAGAAGGAAATATTTCTCCTGCTTTCTTCAATAATTTATTGGCATTCACAGCTTTCCCCTTCATGATGACTGCTCCTGCAGCTCTAAGAATATCAGCTCCACTGAGAGATTGAAATTTACTTGTCACAGCTCTCCCAGGCAGTTACGAATGGTGTGGTGCAGGCAGGTTCCTGATTAAAAAAATTAGAGAGGAGGGGAGCAAGAACACAGTCACCCCGCCCCAAGAAACTTTAAAGGCCAACCTAAATGCAGATGAGCCATTTTTCAGATACATATTTTTACCTAAAATAAAAAAAAAGAGAGTGCTCAAAATCTATTCCTGTACCAACTGCCTTCCAGCACAAAGATGTAGGTATGGACTCATCATCTCCATGACATCTGGATGGGATAAATTGCTCATTTTGTGCCTCAACCCATTCATCTGATTAGCTTTTGAATGAAGAAATGTCCCAGTAGGGCTGAGTTTCTCAGAGTCAGTGACTCCCAGTGGGTTGCACTCAGTTTTGTGACCCAGATCCCAAATTAGCAATCATTAAAGAGAGATTGAACCATTTATTCAAATTAATGATTAATTACTGGAAGATGTAGTCTTGGAAATCCTTTCATAAGTGCTTCCTTCAGGTAAATAACCAGTATTTTAAATTACCTTTCCCTTTTGTTTTGCAATATCCCATCACAACTTAGGTTCAGAAGGCTCATACTAATTCCAGCTCTGTGCCAGGAGCAGCACATCCTGCCTTCCTTTGGCACCTGGCATCATTAGCTGGTGATCTCACAGCTGGACAGACAGAAGCAAGAGCAGAGGAGCCCAGATCAACCCATGTCCTCCTGCACTTCCCAGCCCAGAGCTGCAATTCAGGAGATGCAGCAAGTTATTGCAGGTCACAGCCAGCACTCACTGCACACAAATGTTCCTGTGGCACATCAGAAATTAAATCGATCAGCTCTGAGTTAACATCACAGCAGCTCAATTGTCTTTATCAGTTTGGCTTGTGTAATTTTGTCTATACATGTTTTTTCCCAGAAAAGGATGGGTTTTTTAGTTAAGAAAGCATTTGCAGAACTTTTTTGTTATACTGAGAGATTGTGTTTTGAGGACAATTTCAGGGCAGAAAGGAAGTTGTTTGTTCTGGTTGTTTTTGTTTTTTTTTACTTTAGGGGGGTTTTTTCTGTCTTGTTTTATGAAAGCAAGAAGAAAATAGTTTCTTAAAGAGATCTGTACTTAGTTTAAGCAGATGAAATTTGGAATTGATTGAAATGTACTCATTTAGCAATACACTAAGTTCTCCAAAAATTCAATTACAAATAGCTTTGGAAAACCTTTTTTGATAAAATATAAAACTAAATAATATTGGTTTAATATTTTATTTCATAAAAGAAAATATTTCTCTCTTGTCACTAGCTGGCCATCCGTAGCACTTTCGTATCTCCTCCCCCCTTCTGTGTCCTCTCTGCTTCCCACTCTCCTCATCACCCACTTCAGTTGCAGGCTCTACCTGAAAACTTTAAATTAGCTTTACATGGAAAACAGATGTCCTTCTCGCAAGTCTGCAACAGTTATTTTTCTGCTTTTAGTTGAGTCTAGCCCCTCTCCCGCCCTGAAAAAAAGAGTTCCAGAGAACCATAATTTAAAAATAAGGCAAAGGAAAAGTTTGGTCAATAAAAATCTTTGTGACAATAAATAGAAATTTGTTTTTAAAACATTTATATGCTTTAAAATGCTATTATACAGTACCAGTGAGGTTCCATGTGAAAAGATACTTTGAAGGAATAAAAATGCCTCCTGTTCTGAAAATTTGAGACTAGATTGCCTGCACTTTATTGAAAAGATGGATCTCATTTTTAACTCACCAACATACCATTTAACTGACTTCAGATTTTCTGACAAAAATCCAGTATTTTGGTCTGGTCAGCTCTACAAACAACATTTAAAGCTGCAATACCCTCCTCAGAGAGTTTTCTGACTCAGGTTGTTGTGGTGAATGAGGGACCTGCAGTGCCCAGCTCACCCTTAATATTATGGCAAAAGCTGCACAGGGACAGGTTGTCCTTCCTTGTAGAAGGACAACCCTTTCTTGCTGCCACACCACCACTGCCATGGCCAGTGACTGCTTGTACAGGGTATTTCAGAATTCATGAATGCCAGATTCCCATTTTCTGCATCTCAGAGCAGCCAGCCACAGATGGGAGCTATCACAGCCCCTTCTGCAGAGCCATAATGAGGGAGACCCAAAAAGGAGACCCACCCTGATCCTTTGGAAGTGATGACCTCCTTTGGAGAACTGTGCATACTCCAGAAGACCTGACCACACCTTGATTTTTGACAGCAAAAAGATTTCCCAGGATCTTTCTTGCCTGGGAAGCCACTTCACAACCCAGACAGAAACAAGGAGCTCTTTCTCAGCACTGTTTGGTCCCAGAATATAAACCCTTATGCTTGGAGACTTTAGCTAGCCTCTAATTAATGAAGCTGAGGAAGAAACTTCCCTGTAGGCCAGTTATTCCATATCTGCCTTCTGCAGGGTTTCTTGTGTTTGCCTCTAAAACAGCTACCAGGGCCACTCCAGGGGAAACTCCAGGCAGTGGCTCAGACCCTTAATCTCTTCTTAATATGAAACTCTGGATCCCACAGTCCTGACCAGAGTCTGGAAACCCCAATAATTTGCATTATAATGTCCACCTCCCACCTGCTCCAGAGATAAAAAACCATCAACTAATTTTCTTTTCTTTTGTTTTCTGTCTTTTCCCCTCATATTTTTTTTCTTTTTCATGAAAAGAAAAAGCCAGGCACATTAAATTGGACATGCTCAAGTAAACCAGTTTGTAATGATATGTCGGACTTCCAGTAGCAAGAGTAGGTAGTTTGGCTCCAGTCTGTATTTAGATTTTGAATTTTCCTTTGTCACAGAAAGGATTTTTCATCAGAGACTTTGGATGCACAATAGCTGCGGGCATTTAATCTGCAGAGGCGCTCCTGAGGATACACACTGAAGCATCTACTGTCTTTGGTTTGCATCCAGAGAGAGAAGACAGAGGTGAATTTGGACGGGATCCAAAGAAAGAAAAGAAAAGAAAGTGGTGCTCCTAATTTTACACATTTCTGTAGCTGGAGTGTGTCTCACAGACAGCAGGATGCCATTAATATCTCCACGGCCCAGGGAGGTCCCTTGGCATTTAACCTCAGCTGTTCCACTTACTCCATAAACACAAGACTTAAATTTCAAAAATGTCTGGTTATAAATAAATTCTTCAAAGAGGTCCAGGGTAAGGAAATGTTCCAATAAATATGTAACATCCACTTCCTTCATCTGTTCTATTATCTGGATACAGAGAAATATCTTATAGCATTTGAGCCCCCTATTTCCATGGTACAAAAATGTGAATGACACTCTCATCTCCTGTCTTCTTTTCTTAGAAACCTGCAACTGAAGAGATAATTCCCAACAGCAAAACAAACATTCCCATGATTCAATCACCACAGAATCCCAGAATGGTTTGGATTGGAAGGGGCCTAAAAAACCATATAATTTCAACCTCCTGCCATTGGCAGGGACACCTTCCACTAGACCGGTTTTCCCAGAGCCCCATCCAACCTGGCCTTGAACACTTCTTGGGATGGGGCAGGCACAGCTTCTCTGTGTAACCTGTGCCAGGGCCTCACTACCCCAGCAGTCAAGAATTTATTCCTGATATCTAATCTAAACCTACTTTCTTTCAGTTTGAAGCCAATCCTCCCTGTCCTGTGACTCCACAGCCTTGTGCAAAGGCCTTCTCCAGCTCTCTTGTAACCACTTCAGGCACTGGTTCTTCCTGGAACCTTCTCTTCTTCAGACTGAACAAGCCCTGCTCTCTCAGCCTTTTTGAATAGCAGAGGTGCTCCAGCCCTTGGAGCATCCTCATGGACTTCTCTGGAACCACTCCAGCAGGTCCGTGTACTTCCTGTGCTGAGGACCCCACAGCTGGATGCAGCACTTCACATGGGATTCATGGGAGTGAAATAGAAGGGTAAACAGACTAAACATGATGGAAATTTGAAGAACTTCAATTCCAGGCTGTTTCATGAATGGTGCAAGTCAAATTTAAGGGACACAAGCTCCACGATTCCCTTAAGCTTTACATTAATTGTACAGAGTTTATCAAAACCTTCTGATGTTTGGAGAGCAGTCTGACAAGGAGGATGTTATTCTCAACCCATTTATGCAGATGAGAGACTTAAATCAATCAGATAAGGTTAGATTTGACAATTCCCCATTCTTGGACGTTTGCAGGGTCAGGCTGGATGGGACTTGGAGCAACCTGGTCTAGTGGAAGGTGTCCCTGCCCATAGCAGGGGGGTTAGGACTAGAGGATTGATAAGGTCACTTCCAACCCAAACCAATTAATGGGATTCCATGTGATACATGGTTGAACTCAATGATCTTACAGGTATTTTCCAATGTTAACAGACTTATGATTCCAAAACAGCATTATCCAACTGTTGCAGACTTTGGCTCCCAAACATCCTTTTCTGCAGGCATTATTCCTCTTGCAGCAGAGGTTGCACATCTGAACCCCTGGCACTGAAGTGCAAAGTAGCCTTGAGAGATTAATCTGAGATGCTGGAATGTGAGCTAGAGAGGCTGGAGTGAGTCTGCACATCCTCTTGTGGTTCTGGGCATCAGGGAGAGACAACCTGTAGCTGAGAGGGTGGTGGAAGGGCTTAAATCACAGCACAGTACATGTCAAGAGTGGCTCTGTCAAAGCAGGCAGGCAGCTTAAACAATTTGCCCAAGGCCACAGAGAAAAGCTGTGTCAGCAATGAACTCAAACAAGATCCCAGCCCAGAGCTGCACCCACAAAGCTCCACCTGTGAAGGCAAACCCCAGCTCTGGAGTGCTGGTGTGAGCACAAACCATGCAAGGCAAAGGAGGTGGTGACATGATTTGTTCAGGGTCTTACAGGGAAGAGTACACTGATTCCAGAGCTCCTGCTTCAAAATATTTCCTGTTCCTCTTTAGGCTTTGTAATGAGGCTGTCCTTACTTCTGCGTTTTGTTTCTGATCACTTTTCTCTTGAAACTTATTTCTCTCCAACAGTGGTGGCCCCAAAATTACTGCTAATTTCCTTCAAATAATTTGTTCTTTGAAACATACAGTATGGCACTTTTCATTTTCCTCTTTTTTTCTATTTTTTCCCCCTTTCTTTCTGAGACTGGCACTGTCTGCTGAGAACATGTAAGTGTAGTTGCTTTTGAATGCCGCAAGGTAAATGCTGAAAATGACATCTTAAATGGAATCATTAAAACAGATGTAAGTATTGTCTGAATGCTTCTGAAGTCTCCTATGCACAGCAATAGTGTCTTTATTTTCTTTCCTGGTGCATGCACCTTTTTAAGGGCAGCTGACAACCTATTATCTTTTTTTCTTGCTCCCTATTTTCAAGCCTGAACTTATAGACTACATTCATATCTTAAAGCTGTAACCTGTTAGCTAGGAAATGTCTGAAAATCTGACCAAAACAGAGGCATGGTGCAAAGGCAGTTGTGATAGTCACCTACTCTTCTTAGGCTGTTAAGCAGAAGGAAATGTATGCATTTCAAAATGTTAACCACTGGTTTATGGTAAATAAAACAATGTGCTCCTCATTATGATTAGACAAAGCATAATTGAAGGTTATGGTGGCTGCCATGGACTTCCCCAGCTGTAAAATTTGATTTAAGGTGAGATTCATCTCACTTTGCTACCCACTGTGGAATAGGTCACTGCAAATTTATATGTGCCCATAAGCAAGGTAGAAAGAATCCTTTCCATAAACTGTTTCACTTCCCTTTTCTTCAGGGTGGGATGAGTCTTCAGAAGGCCCTTCTGGCCTCTAAGGAAAGGAAGCTCATAAGACCATCCTGTGCTAGATGCCAATCCCTCCAGCAGCAAAGTCTGGGCTACATCAATCACACAGGCTGATTTCTGGGCTGCTGCAAGCCCAGGAGCTGGCACCCCTGCCAGCTGAGCTAATCTGCTCTGAGCATTGCACTGCCCACTGGCACTGCAGCCCTGCTGAGCAGCAGCTGCCCGGGGTGTTCTGCGGCGCTCAGCTGCTCCGCGCTGGAGCAGCACCAAGTCACACACTCAGGAAGCTCAGGCAAGAAAATAGATTGACTGTTTGGCTTTGGAGAGTCTCTGATCTCCCCTTGAGCATGAGCCCATGCCTTTACATCAGCCAGATGGAGCTCCTCTGATGAGCTCTTAGTCCATGCTCATACTTGTGAGGCACAGCAGGAATCTGGAGGGGCAGGATAACGCTTTTTCCCAGTGGTGCAGAAATCCCCAGAGAGACACACAGTCTCCTGTCTGCATCTGGAAGAGGTAAATGCAATTTCATGGTGTTTAATCCAAACAGTTCAACTGAACACCAGTCTGGAAAGTCCACCAGAGTGTTTGTACAGCATCAAGCCTCAGCCCTGATGCCATTTAGTACATTAGCCCTGTCTGACATGCACTGACCTCAAACCAGGGTTAGGTTTCATGTGACATGAACACGTGGAATGAAGCACATGCAGTACCTGTTTAATGACATACACTATGAAAAGCTGGGACAAACTGATCCACCAAAACAAACATAAACCAGTCCACCAAACAAACACGAGTAACAAATTAAGCACTCAGCTTCACAAACTCAAAGGAAAGGTGGATAACAACATCCATACCAGTAACCCTAGCTCTCTGATCTCTAAGTGATGGACCACTGAAGGCCCCACTCAAGACACTCAGGATGATCAGACAGGACTTTGTTAAGTAGAGGGAAACA
Source organism: Passer domesticus (assembly GCF_036417665.1). Taxonomy (NCBI): domain Eukaryota; kingdom Metazoa; phylum Chordata; class Aves; order Passeriformes; family Passeridae; genus Passer; species Passer domesticus. Next base: position 4,913,862 of record NC_087512.1, on the reverse strand, counting down.
AGATTGCCATGTCTTATGGTGCAAAGCATGTGAGATATTTGGCTTATGGGACTTCTGGGACTGTGTAATATTTGCCTTCCAGTGTTTGAAGATGTCTCAGAGCTCTCAGGGTAAGTTGTGGATTGGCCCTGGCCCTCAGCTTTGGGATAACAAATCCTTTTTTCCAGGTATTTCTGAGAAGCCCTTTGTAATGGTCCAACAGATATTTTATAATTGCTGCTCCTTTTTTGGGACTTGTTAGAGTTATGCTCAGCTCCCTGGCTTTCCAGAAAGCCAGGGATGTTACTGCACAAATCGGGTAAGGTATGTCTTTAGATGTTTTGCTAATGGGTGCTAGGTCATGAAACTATAATGCTAAGAGACCTAATTTTTTTACATTCAGACAGCCTGAAACCTGAGATTACACAAGGCAAAATTTTCCTTTATGTCATGCTTGGAAAGGATTTTGTTTGCTTGCTTGCTTGTTGTTTTCGAACAAAGCAAAAAACAAGGGGTAGCTTCAAAAGAAAGCTGAAATTCTGTCAATTATGAATTATGTGGAGCTCCATGCAGGCAAATGTTTGACACTTTTTATGCACTGTATAGACACTGGATCTGCACCTAAGGAACTGGTCTGACTGAGAGGTTACATCTATATTTTCTGAAACCAGCAGGTCCTAGGAAGCAGACCTGCCTTGATTCTGGCCCTGCACATTTATATTGTCCTTGCAGAGTCAGATACTGGTATATATAGATATCTGATTCATAACCTATCCTGTGCCTCACTGAAGGCATTGGTTTAGGACCTGGGTGGCCTTGATTTTATTATTAGTGCTTCCACTGACCTGCTGCTCAGCAGTAGGTAAATGAGGTCATCACTTTGTGACTCTGTTCCCTTTTGCAAAATGTAGATAAAAACTCTTTTAATCCTGCTGATGAAAGGTGGTATGATGAATAGCATTCTTACCAGCCTTGCCTTCCTTATAGTAGGGGTCTTTGTGAAACCATTCTATTAACAGCTCTAAGAACCATAGAAATCCCTATATAAATTAAACACAAAACCTTGGCAGTGCCATGAAACTGCAATTAGGAAATGAAAAAGCTATAGTTTTCAGAGGAACAATAGACTTGCCCACATTGCATATCGTGCATAGATTTAAGTATGCATTTAATAGTCTGACTGGTAATAAAAATACTATATAGATACAATATTTTTGAATTATTATTGCTACGCTGGAAGATCCACACTGTTTCTGTACCCTGGCTCTTGTGTGTTTAAATTTGTAACTTCACTGCTACACTCTCAGACTTGTTTGCATTTAATTTCTTTGAGCTTTCTAAATTAGATATGTACGTGATGCTCTGTGTTAAAACTAAATCGATTCTTAATAGTCATGTGGTGTTAATATTAAGCCAATTAGGCTCAAATTAACACACACATTTATTTAAGCAAGACCCTGATCTTGTAAACAACTTAAGCATGTATTTTGAACTCTAGCTTAGGAAAGTTCCTAAGTACATCAGCAACACAAACCCTGTAAAACATAGCTCATCTGGACAAGTTAATTACTGAAGAAAAGTCATGGCACCACAGAAAAACTATAAGAATAAGTGCTGTCTGAGGCTAAAATGAAATTGAAAAAAAAAGTAAAAGGTAAAGTTAAAACTTGCAAAAAGTTCTTTGGTAGCTACAGATTCAGAAAACAAGGCATACATATCTATTAATAGATTAGAGTGTTTTCTCTGAGATCTAGTAGGGAAAGTCCCACTAAAAGTGATTCAGTTCTTTGTGAAGTGGACATTTCCAGTGGATCAGATGAAAATCTCTGGTTTTCACAGCTCAAATCCCCACTGACTCCAGTGGGAGTTCAGACATGGAGCTGAATGCAAACTGTTACATACAGACACAGATGTGCATAGGCTCATTTAGATATGCAAAATAGGACCTGAGCCATGCCTGTCATTAGAGGAGAATTCAATGGAAATTCCCTTTGAGGAGCTTAAAATGTTTCCACTCAGGTAAATCTTAAATAGCAGCTGTACAGGTGAATAAACTGCCTGTTCCAAAAATCACATATATTTATGGGTTCAACTGAATCTGGCCTCAGAAGGTTTCATTTTAGTGTTACTAGCATTTCTAGATGATAAGAACTTATACATCCTACCCTTTCTCCAAATTCTTATCTTCTCCGTCTTTGACCAGATGCTGCCGACACTTTCAACATTGAGGTATAGACTATTTACTTTCTCCATTAAAGTTTTAGACTTAGACATGCAATCAGGTTACATTGGCTTAAAAAAATTCTACTCATCTGCCAGAGTGACTGCTAATATGTTAATAGCTGCCTATCCACACACATGCTCACCGCCTTTTCTAGACATGAGATTATGTGAGGTGTCTCAAAAGTGCACAACATTGCCTTAGGAGGGGTTACTGGAGTCCAATACTCTTTAGATCCCTTGAATAGAATAATTTTTCTTATCCAAAATTATGGCTGTGGAAGGCTGGTATAAATTGTGTCTGTGCACAGACAACAGGGTACACAAAGACAAGTCTGAGAGGTGAAGGAAGATGAAGTCGAGGGGCAGGTTAGCTCAGGATCTGCAGAGGCAGAGTTTGTCTCTGCAGTGACTCTTTGCACAGCAACCCACAGCTGCAGAGAGGTACAGGCAGGGCAGCAAGGTCTCCAGCTGGTTTTTTTGGGTTTTTTTGTCTTTTGTAGCTGTGGAAGCCTTCAGGGAAGTAATAAGGCCATATACTGGTCCAAATGTTTGTGGTCAAGAACTTGTGCCCTCAAAAAGAAGCAGTGCATAGCCCTGTTTTATGACCACTAGAATGAACGGCGTAACTCATCCAAATTTATTCCCAAAGTAGTTCTGCTGCAGCCTGCTGAGAACTACTCTGGATGCATTTAGCCCATAATCTTCCTCCATCAAGATATGACTATACCCTCCAGTGGGCAATAAAGTGCTTTGGGGCATCTAATTGAAAGTGTGACAGTTTTACACTGTTGGGAAGCAGCAGTTGTGGGTGGCATGTGCTCCACTGGCATCTGAGGGTAAATACAGCAGGATATGTGGCAGTCTACAACTGGGAGCTACATTATGCATGTGCTGGGAACAGCAAGCCAGTGCCACAATGCAATTATAGCTTTAAACCGTGCCCAGTGTGTCTGTTCGGCAGCAGTAGACAGACAGCTCCAAATCATTATTTTTTTTCTGCTTACTTAGCTTCTGGTGATTAGGTTCCTGTTTTGCAATTGTGGTGACTAAACCAATTAAGGTGCAATTTAAAGAAGGAACTCATAAATACTGTACAAAGGTAGTATTGACATAACTAAACTTTGTGAAAATAAAAAATAAAGAAGGGGAAAAGGGCCGGGGGGGCTGTGGGAAGAGAGGAGGCTACATTTCCAAACCGAGCAATCCATTTTGGAAGACTCTGCTACATGCAGTAAGTTCTGCAGTATGAATAAATATGCATAATCAAAAAGGGAGCACAGCTCGCTTCTCTCTATTGCTCATTTGATATACCTCTTCATGTCATATCCACTTTCACATAAACAACACAATAATAAAACATCTGCATTGCTAAATAACACTACTGTGTTCTAATTCCTCTGGAATGACATGAATAAGAACATCCTACTCCTGTTTATTAGAATTTATTGATGACATGAGTGTGTAAAAGCAGCAGAAGGCATAATTAATCCTGGTACAGCCCCAAGTTGCATGTCCAAACTTGACAAGTTTCACTCTTGACTTGCATTACTTTCCCTTGACGCATGGTAACACCAAGGGCTTTGACAAGGTACAGATGTCCTGCTACAGAAGTGGCAGGAAGGCAGTTTGCTCCTTGGTTCCATCTTCTGCAGACGCAAAGGAAGGGTTATGGCTCAGAGAGGAATGATGGGGGAATACAGAGCACTTGGTAAAAAAGAAAATAAGAAAATAAGCATCCCTTTGCTCGAGATGGAAAACAGCCCGCTAATGAAGCTTACAGATGATGTTCAATTGGGAGGACTAGTGAGCCACGTCAGGGAAGAGCAATAATATTGGCAGATTTAGAGAAATTAGAAATAAGAGAAGAAAATAACAAAATTAGATCAATCTTTAGAAAGACAATTTGAAACACAAAGGCAGCTGGAAGGAAAAGCTGAAAGCAAGCTGTAACATTGAAATAAGTCTAGAGGGAATAAAGGATGTGAAAATAAACATTGTTTGCGATGTGATGTGGCTATGAAAACAATGGCATATGTAGAAATTCCAGCCACTAGCTCAGTTCACCTTATCTATCCCCAGGGAACTGGTGGAGCCATCATCCTTGGAAGTATCCAAAACACAAGTAGATATGGCACTTCATGGTATGTTTTAGTGGGCATGGTGGTATTTGGTCAAAGGCTGGACTTGATGATCTTAGAGATCTTTTCCATCCTTAATAATTCTATGATCCTAAACCTCTTCTCAAGGCACTGAATATATGAATGTCTGACAATTCTGTGCCACACAGTTTGTGATTTGAGGGACATCTTTAGGAGCTGAAGACCGTGGTTTTGGATCCCTGTGACTTGTTTCCTGACCTTTGAGGCACTGGCAGGTAACCAGACCTCTAAGAGTACAGCCCTTGTGCCCTTAATCAAACAATCTGCTCTCAAAAGGCCCATATTCTCTCATATTCTCTCTCTGTATAATTTTATAACCCTTGGTTCCCACTGTGCCCAAGGGGACAGAGCTGGAGGAACAGGCATGACCGAGAGAATGAATAAAACACCATGCATGTCCATTCCTAGAGTGATGAGCAATGTTCACTGGAGAAGAGAAGGGCAACTGAAGGGGCTTGGACTCAGAACTCTGAGAAAAGAATCTCACCTACTACAGACAAATGTTCTAGAAGGGAAAGTACAATACAGACCAAACCAAGGCTACTCCTACAGGGCACTTTCCTCCTTGAGGCACCTGGAAACCGCTTCCAAGAGGAATGAATATGTTAACTCCTAAGCTGTTCTGCTATCAAGGTGCCTCTGTCGCTGCAATGCTGTGGACTTCACTCAGAACCTTTTTAAAATGCTGCAAGGCTGAACAATGTGGTACTGAGCCACCGTCTGGTTAAAGTCATAAAAACTTATGTTTCTATTTCTGAGACCTCCTGACTCAAAAACTTTGCCATGACTAAGACAGCAATTGTTGCACAAAAATAATGTCAGGAAAAAGTATTTATTTGTATTATATTTATGTATATATACAAATCAGGAGGACAGCCACAACTGCGACTGTAGGTTCACTCTTGGGCAATGACTCTCAAAAAGACTTTGGAGAACTAGAGACAATTCAGAGAAGACCAGAGAGCTGGAGGAGTTGAATTATGAGTAAAAATCTTAAAGTACACATCTTATAAAAATTTTGGTTTTAGAAGGGAAAAATTCCACAAGTATATCCCCAGGAGATTTGTCCAAGCATGTATTTTTCCTTTTCTGTTTTTTTTGGGGGGTTTTATTTTTTGGTGTTTTTTTTTTTTTTTTAATGTGTGTACATTCTTTTCCCTCGCCTTCTGAAAAGAAGTGCAGTGAACAACTTCAGCACCTTCAATCAAAAGTGCATTTATTTCAAAAGCTTGTGTGATGATTAATATCTGCCTGCCCACAAGCCACTTTATTCAGATGGGATTCATATGTGAGATTTCATAAATTTAACAAGGGTGCTTCTCAGAATCTTCCTGTCTCTTATGAAACATTATTTTAATATTTTCGTTTCCAGGGAACTCATCTGCTAAAACTGCAGCACCTATCTTTCCTGCCCTAGACAAAATGTTAGCAAAATTTTGAAGCACACAATTAGAAATGTGAGGATATAGTCCTGACAGATATACACACTCCTGATATATATGTTTATATGTGCACACAGGTATGCCTTTGCAGCTGCCAAGCCCCAGTGACAGCAAAAATGTCTCATCAGAGATCATCCCCCTTTCCCAGGCACTCTGGCCCAGAGGGGGTTGAGGTGTTGCCAGTGGAACCAAAAAAAACCAAAAAGGATGACAATTTGTGTCAGCCGTTCTCTGGTCACAGACAGCAACAGACAACTTTCCCAGGCATAGATCTGGGAAAGGCTGTGAGAAGATCGGAGAGAAGAATTATAAAAAGTTCTTATCCTAACTTGCTGCACCTTGTGTTGTGAATGTGTGGAATCTGTTATGGCGATATGTTTGCCAAAAGGGTGGCTTCTTAATTAGCCAATGGTGATGATGGTGTTTTAATTAAAGGACCATCCAGGTCCACTTCTAGCAAATTAGGGTATAAAAAATAATGGGTTCCTTAATAAAGGAATTAGCCTTCTGTAAATACATGGAGTCTATGTCACTTATTACCTGGTCCTGACCCATTGTGACAACAGCTCACCCAGTGTGGAGGTGTCACTGAGGTTAAACAGGCCCATGTCCTGCACCAACACTGCTCCACAAAGAAAAAAAAAAAGTTTCATTGTCATAGGACATCCCTTCTAAGGGAACAGAAGGCCCAGTGTGCACACCAGGTGTATTCCTTGGAGAGCTCTGCCTCCCTTTGGCCTGGTTAATGCTGTGAAGAGAAAGCCCTGCTTTGGTAGGGCCTCAGGCCACCATTTACCATTGTGTGCTCAGGTGGGCAGAAATGAAGTTACAGCAAGAAGACCAATGGCAATTAGGAGAGACTTGAGGGGCCTCAGGATAGCAATTTAAGGAATCAAGAGCACGAGTGGTATATTCAAGATCAACACCTGGTGCCAAGCCTGGTGTCACCAGAAGAATTTGGGGTCAGTTAACATAGAACCAGGCCTGCTGGCAACACACAGGTTATGCCTGTCTCAAAATGGAAAAAGGATCTTTGCACAGGGGTGATAAGGGTTAATTGGAAGAGCTTTAAACTGGATGTGAAGAAAAGGTGGCAGCATAGTGCTGTATATTATGGAATGTTTTGGTTGTCTAGCTTAATGATGGTGATGATAGGACTGCAAGTCTGTGGGTAAGAATTGGGGGGAAGGCTAACAAAGCAGATCTCCTGGTGGGAGCTTGTTAAAGACCACCCAGCCAGGATGAAGAGCGATGAAATATTCTATAAGCAGATGGGAGGAGTCCCACAATCGCTACATCATAGCACAGCATAAAAGAGAGGAATAATCTAAGAAGTGCCAGGAGTGTGTGAGGGAGGCTTCCCTGGCATCATGACAACCAGGAGAGCTACTGGAGCTACCAGTGGTGAAGAGAGAGAGGCTGATGGAAGATGTGGTAAGTGAAAGCTGTCCTGGGCTGATGGGAGATGGCTGTCCTGGGCTCAGCGACCATGAAATGAAGGGTTTCCATTCTCAGGGAAGTAAGGAGAGAGGTCAGAGAACTGCCCCTTTGACTTCTGGAGAACTGAGTTTGGCCAGTTTAGGAACCTTGTCAAGAGAGTTTTTTGGGAGACAGTCCTGATGGGCAAAGGTGTCCAGGAAGGCTGGGTAATCTTCAAGTAGAAAAGATTCCCCTAAAGGCAGGGGAGCAGGCCACTCCAATGTGTCGAAAGATAGGCAGGGAAGGAGACTAGCTCAACAGAGCTTTGGCTCTTTCAGAGAAAAACAGGAGAGTTTATGACCACTGGAAGAAGAGGCAGGCAACTCAGAAGGATAGCAAGGGTGTTGTGAGGTTGTGCAGGGAGGAAATTAGAACAGCCAAAACCCAGCTAGAACTTAATCTACTGCTGTAAAAGACAACAAAAATTGTTTTATAGATATATCAGCAAGAAAAGGAGGGCCAAGAAGAATCTCCATATTTTATTGGACATTGTCCATCCCTGGCTGGGAGGGTCTGGCTTTGTGCCCCACAACAGCCACCTCAGAGACATGATAGGGTGCAAAAGGACCTGCAAAGGGACCAGTTAGAGCTACACACCTGAAGACAGCTCCGACACAGAGTCATAAACCACAGAATGGTTTGGGATGGAAGGGACCTTCAAAATCATCCCATTCCAAACCCTGTGCCATGCACATAAGAAAAGGATGACATGACTGGTCAAAAGTACAGTAATTTGTGTCTTTGCTTGCAAAGTTTCCCAGGGCAGCAGCACAAGAGGATGGACCAGGAGTATTTAGACCTTTAGAAATAGAGTTTCAGTGCAGCCTCTAGTACTGTTGTCAGGAAACCTTTCCTAGCAAATTCACCGGAGAAACCCTCAATTTTAATAAAGTCTGTAGTTCACAATGTTGTGGCAAAAAAACCCACTTGTGTTCTTTACCATTGCAATATCTGTATTTTACCAGACAGTCTGTAAAAGTCTTTAGGGATTCTCCTGGTTTAGCCAGAAGCAGAAATGCTTGGTGCTTTCACACAATCTGTGACCCTGGAATCTATCAGAAAGTGTTTTAGGTTCCACACTTCCTGGACTATCCCTAAAGTTCATAAAAATATTGGCATTTTTGGGGTTGCAAAATACTCACATTTAGATTCTTACCCCTTTTAGGTGCACATGTTTTCTGAAATCAAAGAGGACTCTGTGGATCTATATGTTTTTTCACAATTGGTTTCAAGTTCTATTTCACTCATATGTATGATTTTCAACAAAGAGCTATTGGTAGGTGTGAGTTAAGTTCCTAGCCCTTCAATAGACTTTTGAAGCTAAGTGAGGCGTGATCCAGGAAAAAGATGAACAAATTAGCAGACAGTTTCTGTAGAATCTAGGTCCCTGTCTTCGTCACTGATGCAAGAGTATCTTTCGAACAGCTCAGTATCCAAGAACCTGCAAGCACCTCTGTTTTCTCTCAGCAAAGTACCACACAACCTTGAAGGAAGACACTTGGGACTCACCACCCAAGAGCCACAGCTGCCAAGCAATACCTCAGGCCTTGTCCTCTCTGACCTGTGGTATTTGCACTGCACCCACACAGCAGCTCAGTCTCAACAGCAAAGCCCAGCCTGGGGAAATAAAAGAGATGGACAGAGACAACCATAGGACTGTGGTGCAGTGATCCTTTCAAAGTGTTTTTTTTCCAAGTCAGAGAAGACCCAAATCTTCACTTACCCCTTCTTTTTTTCTCTGTTTATCAAGTCATTTATGGTAAAATCAGTCCATTGATAGTAGAACTGAGCTTTGCCCAATAAAGATCTTTAATTCCTTTTCTGGATTTGTTGAATAAAGATCTCTTGGCATCCCTCACTACCAAAGAAATTTTACTGCTTCCATCCCATTCTTTGTCTAACTCATTTAAAATAGGAGCTTTCATGGAAAGGAAATTATTTTTATTTTGTGTTTTAGATGAAGCCTCGAAAAACTCATATTTGCTTGAGTCTCTGGCTCTGGACTTTTGTGATACTAAAAAATAATAAGAAATAGAAAGACAAACGTCTTTTTAAGACAAAATTTCCTGCTCCTCCTCATTTTGAAATCCATAGATCTCACTTTGCATAGCATTTTCATAAACAGAGAAAACTCTCTATAGCAATGAAATAAAATTAAGATACAGTAGTGCCCCTCAGAACACCCATCATACTTTCAAAATAGACCATTCACTTACTGCAAAGGTTATTTCAAGCTAAGAATCCATTTATTTGAATGTATTTCCATTTTAATCAATATCCTTTAGAAATGGTCTCTTTCTTGGTCATGTAAGGTGAATTGATATAATTTTAAGGACATGTATTTCTTTTCTAAATGTTCTTATAAAGCAAGGACATATGTGAGATTGGATTTTCACCTCTGGTAGATTTGAGTCAACAGTATTTTCTTTACCTTAGTGCAACAAGAAGATGAGTGCCAGAGGCAAGACTTGCAGAAGAGGAAACACTTCTACAGCACCTGAACACTGTGGTGACAATCCCTGGTTTCTAATCCCAAAAGATCTCTTAGCAGTGCTGCAAAATCTTCGTTTCCCCCTGAAAGCCTGAGACACCTTTCTCCAAAAACTGAAAGACTTCCATTAGGTTCAACAGATTTTCAAACATGGTCCTATCCAAGATGAGTGCTTTCTTTTAATGTGTGAATAGAGGTAATTACCTTTCATTACATCAAATGTAGCAGAAGATGGGCAAGTAGTTTTTTTCTGCTTGGGCTTGTACATTTTTGTAACATTTGCAAAATGCTGACTTATGCACACAGTTATACTCAAAACACAATTACTCATATATAAATCTGCATTTGTGTTTAAATGTCACTGGTAACAAGAACGCTTCTGGTAACAAATTTGTTTATCAAATATACATCAGAAAATGGCACATTAAATAAGAAAATGTTCAATAAAAGATATGCTCAGCATTTTTACAGACAGTCTGGGCCTCGTCCAAAAAGCCATGATGTAAAAAGAAACGCAATCATTAATGTCTAAGGATCCGGATTAAACCCATAAAGGAAAATTCTCAAATTTTTGCTTTCTTTACACTTTTCAAGTGCAGCTTTTCACTCCAGGACCTGACTGTGTGCCTGTATGTACTGAGCTCATGGATCGAAGGCAGGAGGAATTGTGCATTTTAAGGGAGTAAGAAGAAAGAGTCTTCTGCACAAAAAGTGATAACACTGCTGATTTTTTATTTTTTTTTCCTGAGAGGCCTCAGAAATTTACTGCTGTGTTTAGATTTCAGGAGGATTATTACTCTGATGGCAAGGAATGCACGAGGATGACAAGGATGATCAAATATATGAAATTACTCTTATTAAAGAGCAGCAAAGAAGGCTGGGGCTCAGCCTGAGAAAAAAGAAAAAGAGCTGATATATGCTACTGGTCTTAAAACCAGGGAGGATGACCTGGCAAAGGTAAGCAGAGAAAGATTTCATTTTTCTTTATAAGGCTAGAATTGTGAAGTAGCAGGTGAGGCTACCAGATGGCAGGCAGAAAGTAAATAATAGCATGGAAGGGTAAACCAGCCTTGGAGATGCTTCTGTCTGTTCCCTGAGCGAAAAAGCAATCCAAAGTCTGAGTGCAGTTACTAAAGAAGGGTAATAACATTTGAGAAACACTGGGACATCCATCTGGAACCATCCACACAAGACCTACAGAAGAGCAGTACCTCTCTGAAGTGGCAGTGGAAGGTGGACGAAGATCCTGGATTTCCAGTGGTGCTGGAATTGGGCCCAAAGCTCTGTATTTTGATTACTTTGTGCTATAGTTTTTCTGGGTTTAGTGGAAAATCTGGGCATGAATTCTTTTGCCTTTGCACTCTTTCCTATGTCTGGGTGGCAAATCACTGTCCTTAAGGTTTATTGAGGTATCCATGAAGCCATTCTTTAATATTGGTAAGAAAAATAGGAAACAACAGGTGGGTGCAGGGAATCTGGCAGCATGCAAAATCAGCACGACAGGGAGATGATTTTACCTCTGTTTATAGCACTGGTGAGATTGATATCAGAACACATTTGAAAATATACTGAAAAATTGTCAAGGATGCAGTGAGGAGCCAGCAAAAAACATTAGAGAGTTTAGAGAAATGTCTTGCAGTGAGAGATTTAAGCAGCTCATTCTGTCTAGCATATCAAAGATGTATTTTAGTGTAACCTGAAAGTCAAAACTGAATGATTCAAAATGGTAAAGTCAAAAAGCAGCAGCTTTGTTAGGAGGCCTAACCCTCTGTCTTGATGTGACTGCATCTTAACACAATTACAATGATTTATTTGTAGTCTAGGACAAAGTTACATGGACCTTTCCTAAATGTGAAGAGGTATACATATATATTTACACATATGTAATGCTTAAGGAATTATAAAAATGTAGTATTAAGTTTAAAGGAATCATTTTTATTTTATGAAATGCTCAATTTAATGATTTATTGGGGTTGTTGTTTAACCCTAGCCAACAACTAAGCACCACACAGCTGCTTACTTCTTTCCCTGTGTCCCCAGTGGGATGTGGAGGAGAATCAGAAAAAGGTAAGACTCACAGATAGAGATAAAAACAGTCTAATGCTTGACATAAAGTAAAATATGTCAAAATAATAATAATATAAATATATATAATATATATATATTTATATTATATATAAATAATGTATATAATATATATATTTATATTATATATAAATAATATAATCAAAATAATAATAACAACACCAATTATAAAAATAACAATAATGACAATAATAATATTAATAATAGTGAGGAAGAAAAAAAGTGAGAAGAGAGTGAGAGGAATAAAACCGAAAAGAAACAAGTGATGCAGAAGATAATTCCTCACCACTCTCTGACCGATGCCCAGATCAGCCCCAAGCAGTCACCAGCCCCTCCTGGCCAACTTCCCCCAGTTCATATACTGAACATTAGTGCTGTGACATGGAATATCCCATTGGCCAGCTCTACTGGCCATGCTGACCCTTGGCTTCATGTGTACCTGCTCATGGCCAGAGCATTGGACACTGAAAAGTCCTTGACTGGGTGAGCACTGCTGAGCAGCAGCTAAAACACCAGTGTGTAATCAACATTATTCTCAGACCAGATCCAAAACACAGCACTGCACCAGGAACTGAGAGGAAATTAACTGTATCCCAGCCAAATCCAGAATAAAGGGATTTAACATAAATTCAAAGGCAATTTCTGTTTCTTCACAGAGAGAAAAAAAAAACAAACAAAATCATGTCTTTGTTAAGGGATGTAGTAAATTATTTTTCCTACAATCTTGTAGACAGATAATGTATAGAATTTGGTTTCCAAGACCACAGGAACTGCCACAGCTTCCTTCTCTCACCTGTATCTTTCCTCATGAAATTCACAAGGATAACAATTGTAAAATTTCTTGAAAAGCTCTATCAGTGTTATTTAAAGGGATTCAAGACATTGAAAAGCTTTAACGTAACAGTAAGGAAAACATGGAAAATTGTCTTTCTCCATTGCTCTCTGAGTCTTGCTCCTCCACAGTACCCCTGCAGTAGTTTGGTGCCTCTCTGGCTCCTCATCATTATCTGCTCATTGTTCATTAACCAGCTGCATCTCCACAGGTGGGGACCAGCAGCAAAAGTGGTGCCCTGGTATGAATGGCTCTCACAAGATGTGAATCCTGCTCTCCCCACTGTGAGACAGTGCTGATGGCAGAGGGAGCCTCCAGCCACTTCGCCACCACAAATCCACATTGCAGCTCTTCTGTTTTTTGTAGAAAATTAAATTAAAACTAAGCCCACTGACCCTGTTCTAATGGCTTGATGCAGACCAGGCTCTGGCCTGGAGAAGAAGCACAGCCATGATTGCACACAGTCTTTCCCAACCCATGAGCTCCTACCAGATGATAGAGCTCTGTTCCACGTGAAACACCATCTGCCCACCTTATTGAAACACGCTCGTGCCTTCTTGCACCTGGATTCCTAAATACATTTGCTTATGTGGAATTGTGTTGTCTTTAAATGCAAGCTTCAAATAACAGACACATAATGTAGCTGGTGTATAAATAGGAAGGTGGTTTGCACACAAATATAGCAGGACTATTAGAGGTGATCATTAGTTACTAATATAAGCAGTTATTTGAACATTAGCATACTGTTATTCATAGCAGAATTCATGATGCGTTTAATAAGTAAGTAATAGCTTTCTTAATAAACTCAGGAGCATAAAATTCCCTGTTCTGTAGACTGTCAAAGGTGGACAATGACATTAGTGATATTACGGTCTGAAATATTCCAAGAGTTATCCATATTTAGATTATTTAAAAAAAAATACATTGATGAATTTTTTGATCAATTTTAAATAGATTTTTTCACTCATATTAAAAACTTTTGAAATTAAATAGAAAAGAAAATTAAAAGAGTGGAAGAAAGTGTTAAAACTCTAAAGAAATGTTAAATATGTCCTCCCAAAGAGCAAAAGTAATTAATTCCCTATTACATGTGCCTTAAAGGATTATACATTCATAAACTGACAATTCAGAAAGGACTATCCTATCAAGCTGGCAAAACAATCAACTATGACAGAAATGCTTATTTAAGTTGCTCCTTACCCAAAACCATGTGTGCTGCTCAACCAGTGAAACTGGGCAAGGGGAGACTGTAAACCTTTCTGACTGCAGCCAACCACAAAGCCTACTTCCATCTTTCCAGTGTCATGATGTCTTCCTTCTCAATACTTTCTCATCTTGGATTTTGTCAACATTTACAAAACGGAGCAAGGAATTGAGGTGTCTTGAGAAAGCAACAAGAAAAAAATACTTTCTCACCTGATGTTCTTTCCAGCACCAGACCAAAGACAGTGTTCCTGGTCAGTCTCTGTGTGGTTCTTATAATTGTGAATTAACTATGGTCAGACTCACCAGTTAGACACTTCCAGAGATACAGCTTGGGAGCACTAAATTAAACATGGATCACTAAGGCCATGTGAGATGCTGAAATAAGCCCAGGTCAAACTGGAGGCTTTCCAGAGGAGACAAATCTTTTTAGATGTAATTTGGAGATACATAAACACATGGTATGTTCAACCTTAGCCATAGCCCAATCCACCGATTTTATGGGCATTAGGAAATGTCAGCAAAATTAATTTGAAACTTAAAAAACTCTCCTATGTGATGGTAAATATTGCAATTTAATTTATCTTCAGTGTTTTCAATTAGATTCCAAATGATTTCAAGTATGGCAGCTAAAAAGAAAACAAGCTCGTTTGGGTTAATGCTGACAAATAATGAAATTTAATTGTGATTTAAGATTCCTAATGTTCATTGATTAGTTCATTCAAAACATTCATTGAATAACCTCTTTTAAATTACAGAGTTTAAATAGTTTTCTTTAGTTTTCTAAGACTGCACTTAGGTCACTCACCTCCATTAATTTCTATTGGTTTTTGTTTTTCTTTATATTCTCTTTTATAAGACTCTTGCTCATCTATAAATCATCTTGGTTACACAAAATCCACTGAAACCACACCAGACTGGAGGGCAACATTCACTGATGGCAGCAGAGAAAAGAACACTCATGGGGGGTTCACACAGTGTCAAGCCTCCAGGAAGAGCTGTGCAGGGAGGAGGCCTCATCAAAGAGGCCAGAAATGCTTGATTTTGCATTCAGACAAAGTGAATTCAGACAAAGGATGAAGCTGGAGGTCAGTGGTGGCTTCTGAGTAGCTCCCTATCTTCTGAAATAAATGGTTCTATTTGGTTCTATTACAAGACCAAACAAGCCAGCACTAAAAAAAAAAAAACAATAAAAAATCTTCCCCAGCATAGATATTACAAGGAGAAACCCTTGCAAAGTGAAAATTTGATTACTTGCTTGTTCTCTGGGTTTTTGATTGTTTTTGAGGTTTTGTTTTGTTTTTTTTTTTAATTTTGGGGGGTTTTGGGGTTTTTTTTTGTTTGTTTGTTTGTTTGTCTGGTTGGTTGGTTGTGGTTTTTTGGAGTTTTTTGGGGGGATTTTTTGAGAGGGGATTTTGTGGTTTTTTGGAGGGCTTTTCTGTGGTTTTTTTTTTTTTTTTGGTGGCTTTCTTTCTTTGTTTTTGTTTTTTATGGCTTTGGTTATGGTTTTGCTTTTGTTTGTTTGCCTGTTGTTTATTTATCTTTTCATTATTTTTCCTTAAACAAAAATTGAGTTCTCATTGTGAATTCCAGACTTGCATTGATTCTCCTGCATTCCTCCCTTGCAGTTTTCTCAAGACATATCAAAGGACACCATACATGTAGCACTGGCTGCTTGAACAGCCTTTGTAGGAACATGTTTGGGCCCCACCTTTTTTTACTTTAAACTTTCTGCTCTACAAATCCCGAAGACAAGATTATTTGGCACTCCACAGCTCTTTCCTACTGCATTGCTAAAATGAAATGTTTCAATATTCTTGCAATGAAACATTCTGACATTATCAAAATGCAAAGAGAAGATTGAAATGATTCATTTGGACTCACTCCCATAAAAAATGTCACTGAAATCAGCACATTTTCACGACAAGTTTTGATTTGGGCAAAGCTGCATATACTATTTATTTTTGCCTTGGAAAATGGTTTCATTAAAAACAAATGACCAGCTTTAATTACAACTCACTGAGCTTTTGCTCCAAAAGTCAAAGCTATTAAAACAGCACTTAGTCTGTATGTACAGGGAAACAGATTCTGTCTTACAAGTGGCTATGAAAAACATCTTATTCCCCTTCAGAAGGGCTCGTATTTGATGTCCCTGGGACTGCAAACCAAATTTGTGTTTTGCCTTTAAGTGGCGTCCACAATTTATAAGAAAAAAAAAATCAAGAATTTAATAAACAATTCAAAGGCAAAAGGTGAAGGGCGCATCCCAATCCTTTGAAGAAAATTACCATTGACTTTTGAGTTTAGTTCTGGAAATGGAAAGCAGGAACTACAAAGCTGTGTCTGCACGGCACTGGAGCCTGAGCAGAGATCTGAGACAGGACCAATTGAGCCATCTTCCAAACCAGAGTCAATACGGCCACGCCAGAGCAGCCCTCTGTCCAAACTGATTAGGCTGCTGAAAAGCTGGATTTTGTGACTTCGTCCATGCTATTAAATTAAATGTGCCTTAGCCCACAGCATGACACTGAGGCCAGCTGGCACGCAAGAGCTCACGTCAGTATTGAACACTCCATTGCTGTGCAGTGGGTGGGTGCATCCTGACTGCCCCCTGGGAGGGACCCCTGGCCCAAAACTAACACCTAAAAAAGGTTCAGACACGGTTTGGGGGAGTGTCTGCTTGCCTGAGATGAAAATGAGCCAACAATTTATCTCTGCAATTAATCCATAAAGCTGTGTTGCCCAATGCTACTTAATTTAGTAATAGAAATACGGCAAATTAATCTGCCCGTGTGACTGACTTGTACATTTTAATGAGTGAATATCCCAGCCTTTCCTGAGCTGTGAGACACAAGACCTCATTGCTGCAGCCTGAGAGACACCTGCCAAGTGCCCATCTGAGCCCCCACCTCATTACAGGGCTCCAGCACCAGACCTTGGTCACGACCATCCTGCTGCAGCTCCCAGGGCAAATACTGACACACATCCCTCACCCACCCCAGGCTGTGAAGAGTTTATATTGTTTTCAGAATAGGTTTTCACTAGATCACAGGCCAGCTAATTTGTGATTGGCCCTTCAGAGAACTTCCTTTCCCTGGCAAGATATTATGGTTTTCTTGGTTGACAAGGACCATGAGTCAAAGTCATAGAATCTTTAAAGTTGGAAAAGTCCTCTAAGAGCGTGGATTCCAACCATTAACTGCCATATTCACTAATAAACCATGTCCCTGAGCACTACAAATATACATTTTTTTTTCAACATAGTATGAATGGTGGTTTCACCACTTTCCTGGGCCGCCTGTTCCATGAAAAAATTTTTCCTAATATCCAATTTAAACCTATCCTAGAACAACTTGATGCCATTTCCTCTTCCTCTTTGTTACCTGGGGAAAAAGACCAACCTCCTCCTCCTCCCCTCCCCTTCCATCTGCCTCCAACTCATTTCAGGAAACTGTAGAGAGATATGATGAACCCAAATCTGGAGCAGGATCCTCAAGGAAAAATAGGATCCACTTTACCCTCCCTCCATGGTGCTTTCTGTTGCTGTCAGGGCAAAACCAACTTAAAACTCCTAAGTTTTGGAACAACCACTGTCTGTGAGGCAGAGACAGGGAGGATGTTAGGCTTAACTGGTCTCTGCTGCTCTCATGCTCTCTCCCCTTCCCTGTATATCACTCCCAGCATGGCAGGTGCAGCCAGGAGAGCAAACACCAGTCACCTCACACACTCCAGGAATGCACACTTGTAAATCAGTAATATTGTGTCACCGAGCAGAGCTTTGAATAAGGCCCTAATTGTAGCATTTCTACGGATGAACCACTAAATGAGTAGCTGGGATGTCAAAGAAAGAGAAGGTGATGAACATCAGGAAGTGCTTCCGGAGAGGTGGGTTGAGGAGAATGGCTGGGTGGGTGAAAGGGAAAGAGCTGGGAAAGCAGTTGATAAAAGGAAACTTTGTACGACACTAAGTAAAATTCTGTGAGAAATTAAAGCCCACACAAGAACAAAGATGAGTAAAGAGCTCCAGACACTCAGCAGCGCTTCAGCTGGGTGTCTGGAGTCTTTGACAGAAGATGTGATTCATCAGCTCCCACACACATCTTTTTTTAAAGATGCATGCTCATTTCAACAAATGTGAAATTTCCAGGAAAAGCAAGAGCACACCACATCCACACAGCCCTGAACAGCCTGACGTGGGCACACTGATGCCGTGACAGGGATGCTAGCCAAGCACGGCACAACCACCGTGCCATCTTCTGCCCAAGGGGTGGGCAAGAGGCAGCATCTCCCCCTTCTTCCCTCCCTTCCACTGCTTCCCTTGGGAAAGATCTGAGTTCTCTCTTGTCTGGGTTGGGTGATTCATCATATATGACGGAAAAGAATTTAAAAAAATATCTCCTGTGGGACAGCTAAGTTTGGTGGATAGATCAGCATGCCTAGAGATCTTGAAGGCCTCTGAATAACTATCCAGGGGGTGTTCAGAGCCTGCCACATGCTGCAAAGTTGTCCTCTGCTATCCAGAGTTTATTTTTAATAAAAAAAAACCAAAAAACCAAGCAAACCAAACCAAAAAAACAAACAAACAAAACAAACCCCATGTAAAATGTTTCAGAGCTCACAACCAGAGGGCAAGAAACTGTCACACAAAAGCTTGATATGAAAAACATGTGGGATTGGATGTAGTAACACCTGCCTGAATCTTCAACAATCTCATACATCAGCTTCAGCAGGTGAGAACTGGCACATCCATGATGACATACAGCTCAAAAAGCTAGTAACATCAGAAATAAAAATGTTAGAGTTTTCCTCTTTCAGAATATTTGACCAAAATTGATATGAGCACTGAACCCTCTCTTCCTTGTCACACCACTCAAAGTGTCACAATCCTTTAGAAAAAGCCAACTTCTCTATCCTTCCAGAAAAAGAACAAGTAATTTAAATAAAACAAACAAACAAACCCTTTTATACTTAATAAGCAAATATAATTAAATGCTCAGGCACTTTTATACTGCCTTATTCATGTTTGTATAAATAATGTAATAAAATCCACTATCAAAAATAACTGAAGCTTCTCCAGAGTTTTCATCTTCTTGAATATCGTGCTGCAAAATTTAGGGATCTTTGACTCAGAATTTATGTCTGACTTGCCACCGAGTACCATCACCTCTGCTGGTGAGAACAGCCTGAGTTATCACTCTGGCTATGAACTGGACTAGATGACCTCATAGGTCTTTTCCATCCGTGCTTCCTGAAATTCTATTAAAGTCTGCTGTCAAAACCCCACCTCAGTGTACAGTGCCAGGAGCGGGGTGGGAGGGGACAATTCAGTTTGCAGTCAAAGCAAAAAAATGGAATATATAAAATTAAACTTCTATTTTTTCTACTATCCCAGCTCATAGGGGTATGGATATAGATTAGCAAGAGAAAATGTAATATTCCTCAAAATGCTCAAAATAACTTGGTGACTTAGACCCATTTTCCAAAGAAAATGAGATATAGAGAAAAGTCAGAGGTTGTTTTCTTTCTATTGCCATCCTGGTTTACACCAAGAAACTGATAGCTGGATTATTATGTGGGACTTCCTTTCAATAAGAGATAAATTAGAAGAGATAATTGGTTTAAGCATCTGTGATGTAAACTCAATGTATTCAATGGGTACAAACTATGCTGATTGTGGCTGAGAGTTTGAAAGCTATGGACATAAGTCCACCCTAAGTGCTGCCTCCCAGGATAGAAAATGAAGTCAACACTGCCCTTTAATAAATCTGAGAGGATTAAATATCCTAAATGCATACCTACAGTCAGACCAATATAGGCCAATACCGTCAGTATAATACAGGCAGGTTTTGGGGTTTTTTTCATGGAATCACAGAATCATAAAATGGCTCAGATTGGAAGGGACCTTAGAGAACATCCAGTTACAAGCACCCTGCCATGGGCAGAGACACCTTCTAATACAGACTTAAGAGGGAGGGAGGGAGGGAAGAAGGAAGGAAGGAAGGAAGGAAGGAAGGAAGGAAGGAAGGAAGGAAGGAAGGAAGGAAGGAAGGAAGGAAGGAAGGAAGGAAGGAAGGAAGGAAGGAAGGAAGGAAGGAAGGAAGGAAGGAAGGAAGGAAGGAAGGAAGGAAGGAAGGAAGGAAGGAAGGAAGGAAGGAAGGAAGGAAGGAAGGAAGGAAGGAAGGAAGGAAGGAAGGAAGGAAGGAAGGAAGGAAGGAAGGAAGGAAGGAAGGAAGGAAGGAAGGAAGGAAGGAAGGAAGGAAGGAAGGAAGGAAGGAAGGAAGGAAGGAAGGAAGGAAGGAAGGAAGGAAGGAAGGAAGGAAGGAAGGAAGGAAGGAAGGAAGGAAGGAAGGAAGGAAGGAAGGAAGGAAGGAAGGAAGGAAGGAAGGAAGGAAGGAAGGAAGGAAGGAAGGAAGGAAGGAAGGAAGGAAGGAAGGAAGGAAGGAAGGAAGGAAGGAAGGAAGGAAGGAAGGAAGGAAGCTGTTCTCTCAGGCCTTATGTACATCTGATGATTTATATCTAGAAACCTCAAATAAGGCAGCAGCCAATGTTCATTCATATTTCTAGGGATTTTGCCAGTCAAAGCTACACAAGAGTTAAACATTGCTGTGTATTATTTTTAGTTGTCTTGCGAAATGTACAGGGAAAAATACCAAAATATAGGACAATGTGTTTCAAAAATAAACACTTAAAAAGAACTAAATGAAACTGAAAACCAAAATGTATATGATTACCATTTCAAACAGTGAAAGAGTGACCCATTGAATACTCCTGAGAATGCTCCCCTATGCAAAGGTATTCATATTCATATATATCAGCATTTGTAAGATCCAGCACAACATTGGGGTCATTTTGTTTAAAATATACTGTGTACTCAGCAGGATACATCTGCTTTATATTAGTCTTGTGGAAATACTATAAAAGGCTTTGGGGGGCTTTTCATTTTTTTTTTTCTGTTTTTACTTGGTGGATAATTGGGATAAAACTGAACTTGTGTAAAAAAGAAAGCAACTCATAGTAGAAATACCTTAGTATCCTGACACACCAAAAAAGAAACAGAAGTCTGAAAATTAATTAGGTAGTTTTAAGAAAATATTTACTAAGGTATCTCATGATATTTCAATATTCTCTTTATCATTTTATTGCAGTATGGTGTTTTTGTTTCTATTCTGGCAACATAAAAATTTATATTTTGATACTTAATACAACCACAGCTCAGGTTCCAGATCAACTGATCGCCTTTTGGGACTGAGTCAAGTCTGTTCACCTTGTGCTGTCATTAAAACACGTGCAAAGCTAGGAACTGGTTTAAACTGATCTGATTTGTGGCATCTTTCCTGCAATTTGTCATTCTCCTTGCACAGATGCAAATGACAAAGGAAGGGAGAATCAGGCCCTCTGTGCTGACAAAGGGCTCTTATCTTCACAATGTTTTGCTAGCTGATCATACTGTTTCCTTGTCCTTTCATTTAAGGGTCATCAAGATAAAAGTGTTTGTTTGAATTCTTTTTTTCTCTTTCTTGCTCCCAAGCCCTGTTATACATAATGTTCCTGCTAAGGTCATACTGTTGTTCCCTAAATATGCTTCTGCACAGCTTCATGGGCTGCTCTGCTTTTATAGTTTTGCTCAATAAAGAAATAATGTTAGGTCTTGAAATAGAAAATACAATGAGTATGATAGGGGTCTTAAACACCATTCTCTCTTAACTTCTCCTTCCCAATCTTTCAAACCAACATAATTTAGGGGGATGTCCCCTTCTTCTATGCCCTGTCCTCAGGTCCCCAGCCCCAGCTCTGCTTTGAGACCAGGCAGAAAGGATTTAACTAAACAGGGTCTTGCAGCCTCAGCATCAGCATCTCATAGAATCTGAGATCAGGAGCTGCTACAGTCATCTATTTACTTTCTTTTTCAACTTAAATAAAACAAGAGGGGGAAAATGTTCGAGCGAGATAGCTCCTGCTTATGTGAGCGATTCATGGGGAATAAAAATAAAAATCTATTTATCTTCAACCACTTGCAATGAATTATGAATACAGAGGTGTTGCCAATTTGCATAGAGCACGTACACACAGCTCATTCTTGCTTAATCCTTTTGCTTGAGCTTTTTATTATTTCTTATTATTATGAATTCAAGCACAGTAGGCAATTTCAGCATCTGAACTATTTAGAGGGGAGACTGATAATGTTATTATGGAGAAAACTGGTTTTTATCAATTGATTTGGCAAATTCAGGTTCAGACACTCTCCAGTTTCCTGGTCTTCCATCTTGATTACTGTGACATCCTGCTCAACTTACGTTGATTCATATTTCCCTGGTATCAGCCATTCAAAGTACAAGCAGCAAAGCACAGAAATGAGCAATCATTACTAAACTAGCAATATTTTTGTTTCTGGTCCTTGCTTCTTCTATTTCTTGTCTACCACAACTTTTCCAAGGGCTCAGTTTCAGCTTCTTTAAAAAAGCTTCTGTTTGTACGCAGGACAACACTGATGCTGAGGAAAAGCTGGGTTCAGTGGAATGAAGTGCAAAGTATAATTCTCCTTCTGAGGGCTGAAATTATTTCAAGAGTGTCTCAAGCTAAGAAGGTTGGCAAAAGGGTAGCACAGAGGTTCAAAGGCTTTTTTGTAAAGAAATTGAAGGTTGCATCTTTGCATGTTTAGAGAGGAGTAGGCTGGGAGTGACCTCTCTGTTTGATCACCCCTGGTTCACTGGATTCATGACCTGAACCTTAGGTGGATGCTGTTGCCTTTGACTGCAGTGATGAAATACACATGTAACACAAGGATACAGAAGAGAGAAGAATTTAAAAATAAACCCCAAAAGCAGCAACAATAAAACTGCCCAAAGCCATGGTATATGAAAAAACAAGGGAAAAAAGTGGAAGCAGAAGAAATACAGATGGAGAGTGGCTTGGAAGGTAGAGGGGAACAACAAAAGGCAGGGATAGTGGGACTTGTCACTTGGATGAGGCCAAGAGAAGAGATGAGGATGTGAAAAAAAGCCATCAAGATGCCAATCTATAAGCAGAAGAATTAGGTGCAAGAGCCATAAAATGTACCCTTTGATCTACAATGAGAGTCATTCACATCAGTAAAGTGGAAGCAGAGGAGGACTAGATGAGGAAAGCAAGATAGATCGAGAGAATTTAGACCAGAAAAATCACTTTTTGGTTTAGCTCAGGTCAGGAGGTCACTAATGGCTTTGGCCAGGTGGCTTTCAGCAGAGGGGAGTGGTTGTGAGCCAGCACAGAGGTGTTCAAAAGGGAAAGCAGAAGGAGCAGAGCTTAAGGTAAAATGAGGCACACTCTGGCATTTTGGAGAACAGGGAGGGAGGGGCAGGAAGGTGGCAGGGAGCAGGGCTTAAGAGGCAAATGGAAGGGGCAGGGCATGAGGGCAGCACTGAGTGATGCTGGTGCAGAGCCATCCTGAGGCATTGCTACTTTGGAACAGCTTTCTGTTCCTTTGTTTCTTTTCACATGCCAAAAACTTAGTCTCACCAGAAAAAAAAAAAAAAGATAAATAAATTTTAAAAACCCAAAAAACCAAAAAAAAGTCAAACAAACAGAAAAAAGAGAAATTATGACTGGCAAAGCAGGAAAATTAATGGCATCAACACAGCAAAGCGCTGTCACGGCCCAGAGCTCCATCCTGTAATAAGTGAGTGGCCCAGATGTCAAAAGGGTTAGGGCATTCCCTGCTGACACAGACAGGCTCCTGAGAGGGAGCCCTCATTTACAGTATGCTGGAATGGGAGAGGGGGAGAAGGAAACAAAGTGGAAGATAACTGAGAAGTAAATTGATTTACATTTAAATGTTATGTTTTTATTACTATTTTTTCCCACTCCATGTGAAATCTCATCCTTTAAATTAGACAAACCAGGGTAAACTATTTTTTATAGTGTGAAAAAAAATGATTGACATTCTGAGGTAATACTTTTTAAATTCCTCCAATTAAACAAAGCGAATTTAATTTTAAGTTTAATTAAAAGGAAATTTAATTAGAAAGAAGATTAAATTTTAATTAAATTTCTCCAAAATCCTTATCCTTGCCTTTACTGCTAATATTTCTCTCGGAACCAAATCCCTTTTTAATATTCTTAAATTCTATTCTAGTAAACTTCCCCTTTATATTAAAATTATATCTGCCTGGATGTACTTTCTACCAGGGAAAAAAAAATCATTGCCCCTTTTAAAATACTTGAAGAGTACACCTGAGACACAGAGTAACTCAAGAGCGACCAGTGGAACATTTGGATATGCTCTGAGTGCGACACCACTAAATTAACCCTCCTCCCACTGAACACTCTGCAGGCAGGGAAGCATCTGTGTTTCACCAGACAGTCCTTTCCTGCATGCAGCTCTCTGCTGCTCAGAACACCCATGATGTCTGTACTGCTCAGCTTTTTATGTGCTCTGCTTGTGCATACCGTTTTCTTCTCATCTGCTGAGAGTTTTTTGGGTGGGTTTTATGCTTGTTTGCTTTGTTATGTTATATTTGGGGTTTTTTCATAGAATGATTTGGTTTAGAAGGAACCTTAATGATCATCCAGTTCACATGTCCTCTGCCATGGGCACGGACACCTTCCACTATCCCAGGTTGCTCCAAGCTCCATCCAACCTGACCTTGGACACTTCCAGGGATGGTCAGCCACAGCCTCTCTGAGCAACCTGTGCCAGGGCCTCACCACCTTCACAGGCAAGAATTTCTTCCTAATATCCCCTCTCTCCCTGCCCTCTTTTAGTTTGAAGCTGTTCCACTGTGTCCTGTCACTGAGGACCCATATCAGAACATTCTCCCCAGGTGTCTGGAGCCTCTGGCACTGGAAGAGGCTCTGAGGTCTCCCTGGGGTCTTGTCTTCTCTGCTCCAGGCTGAACAGCTGCAGCTCTCTCATCTATCTATTTTCCATTTGCTCTAGTCTGCTGGAGAGGTTTGCCTCAGTCACAGCACCCATGATGGACTGAGTCGATACTGTCTTTTGCTTACCTCACATTCCTGTGGTATCAACTCCAGTCTCCATAGCAGACAAAACTGTCTGGTGCCATAATGCTTCTGCAAAGGCTTGCAGGAGGCAGCTAAAGCACCAGTGTACCCTCTTTGCCACCAGAGTGTCCCCCTGAATCTCTTAGTATGCATCTCCTGTGCACAGCCCTGCTGCTGTGCAACAGCAGGGACTGGACGTCACCCAGCAGATGCAGACTGGAGGCAGCCATAGCAGGACAGTGCTTCTCCCAAGCCATGTTCTCTCACTTCCAATTTTGTTCTTTTCCCAGCAAAGGCAACCATGCCCCACTGCAACAACGAGGTGAAAGGTGAGCTGGATGTGCTGGGAAGTGGAGAGGCAGGATGGCACTTAGTGTGACTCCCTGTATCCCCTGATACCTAAGTCAAGTAAGCTGTCACAGCCTCTACCACCCCATGACCCCACAGCCCAGCAGTCTGGTGCCTCCAGCACAGGGTCACAGCCCAGCAAAGCTGCTGTGAAACTGCATCAGTCTGAGGTTTGTGCTGGGGCCAAAGGGTGGGAGGATGAGGAAGATGCCAGCCAGCACTGGCCCTTAAGCCATGTTCAGGGTTTCTCTCCCCAGGACCTTCCACACTCATTATGAGTATGTGACCCATTGTCCCTGAGAGCAACGCATGTTTATTTTAGTATGTTGCCATGGTGACCACCAGTTTTGACAGTGGATACTGACTTCCAAAGCATTATTATTTGTGTAGTTACTCTTACATGTAAAAACTCACCTGCTGGACTCATATGCTATCTGCCTGCCTCAGCATTCCTTCTCTAACAGGAGTCAGGACCAGGCACTTCAGAAATTCCATAACAGGCCATTTACAAAATCCTTACTACAGATGAGGTTTTGTCTACACACCTGCCAACTAGAAAAGTCACATACCCACTTTAAAAAAATACTGCAAATGCCTATGTCCATGAAACAAAATTTTTCTTTTTTTTCCTTTTTTTTTCTTTTTTTTTTTCTTTTTTTTTTCTTTTTTTTTCTGTTGTTGTTGTTTTTGTTGTTGTTGTTTTTTGGACAACAACCTGCATGACATGCCAAGTGGTGCTGCAGGATATTCATTAAAATTTTGAAGGACCAGTCACAGAAAACATTTGGCAGGGTTCATAGAGCTCCATTTATTTTTCAAGGGAATCCAAATAAAATGGAACTTCTCTGCTGAAATTAAAGCAGTTATACATTGGAAAGGCATCCAAATAAGATGCAAGATCCCTGCTGATATTAAAGAGGAGTTCCCAAGAGATGCTGTGTGTGCAAGGGCAGTCCCAGCTGCCTCACTTGCATCAGAGCTATCACTGTCCCACATACCACACTCTGCATCTTTAGAAATACTCTAACCTGCCTACTTTGTCAACTTCTCTTCTAGTAGTCAACATTTCTGAGGTCAGTCAGGTTGTTCCTGAACAGCAGTCTTGGGGTTTTTGGGGGTTATATTTTTATTAAATAATCTTTCTATGTTCCCTTACTGTAAAGTCATCTATTTTGTCCGTGAGGGCATTGTGCTCACCTTTTGATCTTCATGCTCTCCATGTCTCTCTCCCACACACTGCAAAAGTCAGCAGGATCTGATCTTTCTCCTCACCAGCTGTCCAATCTGGCTGGGGTTTCTGAACAGAGGAATTATTGCTTTGTGGGGCTTTGCTTTTGTCTTCTCTATCTATCTTAAAAATAAACACAGACCAAATGACAAAAATTCATACACTACCAGTCTGTGCTGAAGTCAGTTACACAGTTACAGTGATTGGAAAACATGTGGAACAGGGATTGATTAAAATATTGTGGGCCAATGGCATTATGCATCTTATTTCTTTCACAGATGTAGTCCTAAAAGTATTCTAGGACAGGCTTGAGAACATGGTGATAATCTTTTATTTATAGTGATTATATTTATTTATAGTGATTAAATCGTTAACATGATGAAAATTTATATTCTTGTTTCTGTATGCCACTGCTCATTTCCAAAATCTCTCTTTTGGGGAGGAGATATTTTTATTACTAGCTTCACTTACAGTAGGATCAACACAGACGAGGTCTAATAGGCAATGTTAAGATATAAATAGGAATGGAAATAGGCAAAGAAAATAACATCACCACATTTTTTTAAGTGAGAAACTGAGGTGTAGAGAAATCAGCTGTGGGTACCAACTATCTGAAAGTGCTCTCTCCAGTTAATTTAAAGAGTTCCACAAAATTCATCTGAAAAATATGCTGCAAAACAGTGAATTCATCCTTGATTTCCGGAGTCTTAAATTGCTACCTCAAGAAAAAATAATCCAATTTTCTTAAATGCAAACCAAAATTAAGAGATAAGACAGAACATTTTTACTGCCAGTGGAAATACTTGCATAAATATGATAACATATAGATGATTAAATATGGTGCTATCTACATTATGTTGGATAAAATCATGATACCATGATTCAAAAATGCAGCAGAAGAAGATAACAGATGCTTATGCTTATCTCCCTAATCAATGTTCTTTCTGAGAACATGCTCTGGGTCACGTTTTTTACCCAGTGAGCTTTGTGATGCTGAGCTGGAAACTCTGCACATGTTGGTGCTGTGTCATGGTAAGCTGTGTCTCATGATGGCTTGCTGTTTGAGAAGGTAAGACTTTGAAACAAATCACAAACGCAGACACAAAACTGAAAATAAAACCCCAAGATCATATTACTGTCTCCATTTAGTGGAGCTGGACTTTTTCAGGTGATATACCCAACCTGTAGGTCAGAATTTTTCTGCAGAGGAGAAGGGGTACAAGTTGTGCTGGGCTGCATGAAGTCAGTGGTCAGTCTGATTCCGTATGTCACCTGGCAGGGACCAAGGAGGCATCAGAAGAAGGTTCAACACATTTCTCTCATGAGAGAACTTTCCTGCTTTCCCACAGAAGGTTAAGGTCTTCTCAATCCTGGATGTATAAGGATTTATTTCCTTTCTCTTGCTCCTGTTGAAAGAAAACTGTTCTTTACCGTTCAGAGTATTCTGCAGACTATCTGGTGAGTAAGGAGCTTTCATCGCATAGACACAAAAATAGAGAGAGTTTTATGGGGTGTCTTTCATTCCCGTTGGGTGCCCACCAGCCATGACTACTGCCCTTTGGGCCACACAATCAACCTCCTCACTCATGAAGATAAATGTCGTATCAGCCCTGCAGTAAGCCATCATCTATTCTTGAGAAACAAAGAGAGTATATAGCATGACCTTCCTTGAAATATTGGATCTATTTACACGGGTTTGCGTGGACCACATTACTTATGAGTCACCAAGGGGAAACTGAGCTCCTTGTAGATAAAGCGATCAGTGCAAACCACTGTAAATAAATCTGAAATTTCTATGAAGGTCGCACTGTGTCTGATTTATACTTCAGCACCCGATGAAATAATGTTGACCAGGTAAGTGGTTTTCAATTATTTTTTTTTTATTCACATAAGAAAAGGGAAAAAAACCCCAAAAAACAAAAAAAACCCCGTTTTTGTAGGATAAGGGACTACTCTATTTTAAAGTGCATCTGGTTAGGGAGATGACACATGCCCAGGAAATAAGTTATTGTCTGGCATAAGGCTAAATGTTCCTGGACCTGATTCTGCCACCCTAACTAATCGGGATGACTTAAATGGGCATACAGGGCAAAGAAACCCAGCAGCAGCCACAGATGATCCTAAGACAATTTGAAGCCCCATTTTCCTGATTAATCTATACCTTTGTTTGCATTATTAACCCCAGTATAGGTCAAGCCTGAGTGAAACTTTTGTATCACTAAAGTAGGAGCTATCATAAGCACAAGCTTTTGGTCTTGCAAGGTAAGAAATCCTCCAGTGGCCATATTATCAGAGTGGAAGTCAGAAATGTTGTTTCTATCATTAATCTGATTTGTGACTAGTTTCACTTTCCCTTTCAGCTTTCATCTGATCTGTCTGTTCACCAGGTGAGCCCTTGGTATTGGAGGAATATAATTGATGCAATTAGGAGCAATAATATGAAGACTCCATTTTAGATTCAGGGATATTGATAGGTTTTCTATTTGCTGTCCATAATGTCACTGGAGGTGAAAATGGTATCTAGTAAGTGCACTTGATCTCCTTGAATGTCCTTCTGAGCCTCAAAATGCACATTTTAATGTTCTAAAGAGGGTGAAATAAAAACTATTTTAGAGTACCTATGCTTATCATGGGAGGAAAAATATTTGAGAAGTACAGCAAGGTTGAACTTGCTGGGACTGGTATTCATTCTCACAGAAATAAGTTTTATTTAACACAGTAGAAAGTCAAGATTCAGGAAGACTGAGGGTCTTCAGAGACATTAAGCAGCCTTGGTGATCACAGCAGATGAACTTCAAATCTGCAAAGGACAATGATGCTCTCTGGAAAAAGAGAAAAGTTGGAGTTACTTCATGACTCTTCCACAATCTCAGGGAAACACACCTTTGTTAAAATTTCCTGGAAAATATGCCCAGCACTCAAACTTCAGCCCAGTTTTTAAAGTTCCTAATAAAATGGTCTGAGTTAGAAGCTGATCTGAAGAACAGCCTTCCAGGGAGTCTGGCTACAATAAGGTTTTTATAAACCAGACTGAGATTTTAAAAATAAATTGGTTAATTTAAATCTGACTGGGACCAGCCTTTTGCCAGCCTCAGCAGTTCTGCCACACCTCAGGACCTTTTATCAAATCTATGCCTCAGCAAATTTAAATGCTAGTTTAACTGCTGTTGTTAGTTAAATGACAGTTAATTACATCCTTGTAGCTCAGATTAATCGCTTTAGCATATGAGTAGCTTACACATTGGACAGGATGTATCTGAAATGTCTCTGAGAAAGCTGAGCCAGAGCAGCAGTTTCTCTTCACTGTGAAACCACCTTTCTGCCCCACCAAGGGCAAACCTGAGCAGCCATCAGCCCTCCAGTGCCATCCTCAGGTACAGGAGGTGTCAGCTGGACTGGTCGCTGCTTTCTTAGGGACAGGATTGAGAAGAGCCTCATGGCACACTGAACTGGCAAAAGCATTGGAACAAGTTCCTTGAAGAGGCAGTGGATGCCACATCCCTTGAAATGCACAAGGTTAGGTTGGATGGGGCTCTGAGCAGCCTGGTCTAGATGAAGATGAGCCTGATCTTTGCAGAGGTGTTGGACTAGGTCCTGTCCAACCCAAACTAAGGTCTAAAGGTCCTTTCCAACCCAAACTATGCTGTGATTCTATAGGATTGGAGACTAAAAAATTCTTAAAGTAGAATGAGCATATTAAACACGTGGAGGTTTTTTTTGCTGCTATTATTAACACCATCATGGTTGTGTCAGTTCTTCTAAAAAGTACCAGTAAGGAAGAAACCCCAAGTTGTCCCAGTCCCTGTGTAAATTCCAATCCACATCCTAGAAAACTGCCACTTAAACTTTACAGTTAAATTACATCGAGTGATTGCTATTTAATTTGAGTGTAATGGCTTTAAAGTAATTGCACTGCAAAACCATCTATGCAAAATATTAATTCATATTCTTATTTATTTCATGTGTCAGTTGGTTTTGCTGCCTTCTCTTCATCCGGTTCTATCAATAGTCTGGCGACCCTCAAAGGCCATTTGAGAAGTGGTACAACCTTGGCAAGCACTAAAGCCTAGCAGAAGACTCTGTGAAACTCACTGTAAAGCTCTCCCATTCTGTTGCTCCACAGACCCTGCTTCACCATCTGCCTCGTGAATTAGATTTTTTGTTGCTGTATTTCACAGATTTAAAAATATGGTTATTATGATCCATAAACCAGCTTTCACAGAGATTATTAATTAAGTCCCAAATATTGTACTGACGTGCTTTGTGAAATATATCTCCAACGTCAGAGCACTGCTGCTGTTATGACCCATCTGCATAATATTATCTCAGAGTGCTTAAAGGCCCCAAGTTTTGTGTTTGCTGCAGGGAATGGGGAGTTTTGTTTTGTTATCCCTTGTAGCAGTTCAAGAAGTAAAACCTGGAGCCTTAAAGTCAGGTGGGTGAGATAAATTGAAACGGATCTTATTGCTCCCAAACACTCTCCTGGAAACAATGGCATCTTGACATTTTATCAGTCACTCATGCGGTCATTCTCAGCGGTATCAGCCAGAGCTTGAAGGATAGAGCCGTAAAGAAAGGATTGTCAGCCATAAACATTCCTCAAAACCATGAAAGCCACAAATGAAAGCTTAAGTAATGGAGGACGGAATACCCTTGATATTTCAACAATTACCTGCAACAACAGGCTTTGTTCAGAGCCCAGACCATTTTTTTAAAAGCCTTTAGTTGTCATGGCCAGAATAGGATGGGGGGGTGGGGGGGGGAGAAAAAAGAAAAAAAAAGAAAAATGGAAAAAAGAAAAAGAAAGACTAAGAAAGAGAAAAATAGAAGGATTAAAAGCTCTGTTGTGAAAAGATAAACTTGAGTGGCTGCATATATGAGGAAGTTCATGGAAATTTTTCATTTTTAAAAAAAATCAAGAGTTATTTTCAGGTATTAGAATTACTAGGCTGGTAGCAAGATACTTCTTTTTTTTTTTTTTTTCTTTTTTCTCTGAATGATCATTAGAAAAACATTCATACTGCTGAGCTGTTACCTCTCTGGTCATTTCTGATGTCAAATTACAGAAGAAAAAAATTACACTTGCAAGCACATGGCAATTTGAAGGAGTTTTAGTAACAGGCAGAAGCGAGCAAGTGGAAAAACAAAAGTGAATTCAACTTCATTACACTTCAGAAAAAATACCATATTTATGTGCAGGATTAAAAAAAAAACAAATCCAGTTTTAAATAGTCTTTGTGCCAATATTTCAGCAATTTAGAGGTCATACAAATAAAGCAAAATGTAGTGCTTGGTATCCAAGTCAACTCAAACTCTGGAGGCAGCAAACATGAAAGTTTAAATGCTCTAGAAATCGTATCTGTAGAGTTTCTCAAGTTAGGAGATTAATAGTTACTCAAAGCAATGGATAAATATTAGTAAAAGACCATTAGCAGGGAAAAACACATCAGTGAATCAGATCTCCCGAGTTAATCAGATCAATTTTAAACAGGTTTATCTTGGACTTTTCCAGCACCTTAATGAGGAACAAATTGGTTTTTTACCTCTTTTTGTTTCCTGAGGTTTTGTTGATTTTTTTTGTTGTTGTTGTTGTTGTTTGTTTGGTATATCCAACCATTAATACAACTGGGTGAGTGGCATAGAGCGTTAATTCCCTCTCCTTGCAGGTTCCTGAACACTATAATTTTACGAAAGTTCCCTTTTATTACTCTGCTCACTGTCACCAAAAATTTAAGAACAAATGAGTTACTATTGTTTAATGTTTCCTACAAAAGAAGAAGGATCAAGTAACGAATGTAAACAGACCCAGAAACAGGAGACTAGCTGTTTTTTCTTTTTATATATATGCATAGACAACAACAGGAACAGCTAAGCTGAAGCTTGTACACTAGCATGACTAAGCCTGTGGCCAGAAAAAAAAAATCATACCCTGTGTGTACAAGCAAATATTGAACTAGCCAATTGAATAGGAAAGCTCAGTTTTAACTTTTAGATCTCTGTGAGATTTTAAAAAATGAAACAAAAAAAATATTAAACCAAGCCAACCAAGCAAAAACCACAAACACAAATTTTTTTAAAAAGGGAGAGTGATGGAGAGTGATATCTGAAATACAGTCCTTGCTAAAGCAACAGAATGCACTCATTATACTTTATTAATGGCAGAGCAGAGAGCACAGCAGGCACTCTGTTTAACTGCTCACTTGCTCATGTAGAAACCTGAGTTCACTCAAAATGCTCCAGGACATGCCTATGGCCCTCACAGTCATTCCAAAAAAAATGCAGGTCCCCATAAATCCTAGACTATTTCTGACATGGTGATGTGGATCTCTTAAACACCCTAGATTGTCTCAGATGATTCAAAACACCCAGGGGAAAGAAAGTGGAATTAACTTGGAGAGCTAAACCATCTAAGACACGTAGACATCTGCCTCTGGGCCAAGCATCTCGTTGACTATTGACTTCTGTGGGCTTCAAATGACATTTGGCACCTAAGTGCTTCTGCAGAGCTGACTACAGGATCTTTTTCCCTGGGGTATCTCTCTCTGGAGTTCATAACACTGCTCTGCAACCTGAGGGCTGGGTTTTGCTCCTGACCAGTTGAGTAAATCTTGATGATCCAATACCCACCTCTGCTTTCATTTGGCATAGTATGAGTTTGGTGTATTTAAACTGCTGCCTGCAAGGGTCAATTCCTCTATGCCACTGTAAACAGAGCTCAGACTCTTTTGGACACTGTCAAAGGCTGAGGTAACAGATTAATTTCCACAGCCTTTGAATACAGTTTGTCATTTTGGAAGGGTGCTGGAAGATGTTTATGTCCTGAGGTGTTTGTGAGATGGAAAGTAGTTATCTTGTGGACCTGTAAAATCTCATGGAGAAACTTGCTCTCACCTCCATCAGCACTTCTGTGTCTCCTGGAGAGGCACACCATGCAATCCACTTCTGCCTGTGGACTTCACAGACCAGGGACAGCTACTATTCTCTTTCTTGGCTATATAAAGTCAGGATCCTGTAAAAGTCTTAGTTTACATAAAACACAACTTTTCACAAAAAAATCCTAACAGATTTTCACATCAGCACTTTGTTTTATACATAATTTTGATGTAGAAGGTCTAACAGGATAATTCAGAAATCTGTTTATACCAATTGCAACTGACAAACAGAAGAAGATGCCCTTATACATTTTTTGTTATAATCGGCATTGTCTGAGTTCTGCAAAGAATGATGTTAGGAAGTTTAGAAGTTTTCTAAACTGGATTTCTTTCGGATTCTTATATTCATCCCATTTTCATGACAAAAAACTGTTCTTTTTGTGTGAATACCTCATGTTTTTATAGGGGAAAAAAACAGAGTTACCATGAGGTTAAATGTTGCAGTAGAGGTCTGAGCGAGTTGAAATACAAAGCAACACTTCTACTTCCTCCAATGAAATATGCATTTCATCTTCCATGAAGACTTGTTTCTTGCTAGTCTCTGTCAGCAGGAGCCATCAACATAACAGTGTTTTGCTGACCTGTGAAAGAGCTTCTGGTAACCACTACTCAAGAGCTCCATTAGGATGGAATCATTTAAGCTGATTCTGTAACAATGCGAAACTTTTGTAAAATGAGGTTAGGAGGTTGATGCATTTTATATAACCAAATGCAACCATTTTGGGCCTGAACTTGTGAGCTGCTGAATAGTCTCAGCTTCCATTAACATCACAGACATGCTCAGCATTTTATGAGATCAGTATCAATGAAATCTAAAATCTTAAGATAATGATTTAGTTACAGTAATAGCAGTGAAAGTGCATAGGAATTTGAAGATATTTCCAAAATAAAAGAAACAAAACCTATAGCATGTTTACTTGTTACTGATGACAGTTTCTAGTTAAATCTTTATTTTGTTTTGTGTTGCCCCTGTCTTACCCTCCTTCCTCTTTAATCTGGACTACCTCCTACAATACATAGTAAAGCTAACCTAATTCATTACGTAATATCTTTTTTGCCACTGTTCCTCAACCAATCACCATGTACATTAATTTATTAATAATTACTTGGGCAGTTCTAATTTTTAATGAGTACAACATAACACAGTCAGCCCATTAAATGTAAATGAAAGTGCCAGTAACCAATGCAGATGAATCAGATCAGAAGTCTAGCCTGAAAAGAATCAAGTCCAGTTCCCTGGGTTTTTTCTCAGGAAAGTTTATAATTTAGTCACACATATAAACGTACTAAACACTGTTGCAAACCTTGTTGAGTTCAGTTGCTTCTAACTGGAGGCACGTTCTACAGCCTCTGTTCCACAGATACAAATTTTATCATGTTTTTCAGGCTAAATATATTAATTTCTAGTTAATCCTTATAAAAAAGATTGTGGTGATACCATTAATGCTTATGGTATCTCGACCCATAACGGTTTTAAGATTTTTCTGGAAGATGTTCAAAATTGTTCATTCCCATTGACTGCAGCAGGCCTGAACAGAGTCCACCAGGAAGATCAGAGCTAGGATACTTCCAAAAATTTCATCAGTGCAAGTAGAAACAGCACTGCTAAGAAGCCGGTAAAATTATAGTTTGTGGGAAGTTATAAAACAGTTCCCAAAAATATCCTTTCATCTTGAAACTTCTAGTACTTGAACACAAAGATCCCTCCTCTTTCTCAGGCTATTTATCATTTTTAGAGGCTATAAATTATACACACCAAGCACCAATTTTATACACCAACAACCATAA
The DNA here is from genome assembly GCF_036417665.1 of Passer domesticus. NCBI lineage: Eukaryota > Metazoa > Chordata > Aves > Passeriformes > Passeridae > Passer > Passer domesticus. The sequence continues at coordinate 4,878,693 of NC_087512.1, read as the reverse complement.
CAATGCAGTTGCAAAACAGAACACTCTGAAGGGTATGTTCCCCTTTCAAAAAGGATAAGGAAGAAAAATAATGCAATGCCTAGGTCTGCAATAACGTTTTCTCTTCAAGGATCTCAAACTGTTATAAAGGAGCCATTAACCTCATTAAACACCTGTGAGACAGGAATCTAGCCATTATCTTCACTGCTTTCTATGAAGAGGAAGAGTGGGGAGGGTATCCTAACATTTGTGCACCTTAAGGGTAAGTTTTACAAATGTTTTCCACTTTTGCTACGACTGCTTCAACTCCATCAGTTTTAAGCAAATTCAGGAGCAATATATTGATTGTTCTGAGCCAAGACAGATTACATGATATATAACATGCTGACAACAATGCCGGATAGATCAGGCTCCTAACACCAACTGACTGACTGTTGTTAGTATTGACATTAAGTTAATTCATTGGGAGTAAAAGTTGTACTACGGAAATCAAAAGTGCACATCACCACCTTCTCTCCAGCCAGGGATTAACTGATGTAGTTTGGGATCTCCCATCACCTGGAAAGGAGCATGTTTGTCTCTTAGGAGAGCTTGCCACAGACTGGAAGTGGGGAGTCAACTCAACTCCCTATCAAGGGGGAAATCCTGAGTAAGGAGGGCTGAGTGGCAAAGCCAGGGCAGGCAGGATGCTGCACCTCTTTTCCTCCTGGATAACTCTCAGCAATCACCATTTTGGTGAGTTCTGGATCACAGATCAGAGCTAACATCCCTCTAGTCACTGAAGAGTGACTGTGAAAGATCAGACTTTCACTCTTGTCTGTCTGGAGAAGCCTAGAGCTGAGCTTGGCAGCCTGAGCTTTTATTATATTCAGCATCAATTCAGCAGCATATGGAGCTCTATTCAACCCACCCAAAAGTGGGTACTGCAGTCCGAATGTAGATATGAATCCCCACCCTGTTTTACACTGTTGCTGTCAGGCATCCTATTTTTCAGACACAGAGATGCCAGAGCTGGCTGTCTCAGTCTTTTTCCTGTGTGTTTATAGTCTGTGTGACATTTTGACTCCTGCTTTTGCTTTATTTACAGTATTTTTTACAAAATTTCCTGGAAAAACAGGCCCAGAGAGGCCCAACTGCTTACTTGGGGTCATCAGCACAGAAACACAATCCATCTAACCTGTATCCTCTGCCCCCAGATCACCAGGCATCAACTCCACATATGGAAGAGCTGTTTTCCACCAAGAGTTAGCTTATTTTGCAGATAAAGTCTTCTCTGAAATGTCTCCATGGCTGCCACCAGAGTCACATTGTCTAAATTTGAAAATCACTCAGCTCCATTCTGACACAGCCACTGGCACACGGAGGTCCTGCCATATTGCTGCATTGTTTATCTTCCAACTTTGCTGCCTTCTCTCTTTTTAATATTACATCTAGATTCTTAGGAGATTACAGATGTTATATATTCACACAGAAATACATAAAATAAGACATTTCTTAGATACCTGAACAATTAAGAAATTTCAGACAGTACTCAGGAGGAAATTTCCAATTTTTGCTTTGCTTCTTGACCACTATGAAGGTCAGTCTTTGTTCACCCTTGTTACTGAGTATATTTCATGACAAATGCCAAAACTGCACAAAATGTCTTTTACTTTACTTTTTTCACCATCTTTCAGTTCACCAGCTTTTTTCACCAGCTTTTAGTGAGGATATTTAGGGAGTCTGAGGCTGACATCAGCTCCCCAAACTCCAGCACAGCCATTGTGGTAAGAGCTGAACATGCCATGAGTCAGAGCACCCCTGAAGCGTGGAACAGTCAAGTGAGACAGAAGATGAGTAAGGAAATGTCCACAGAGGCACCTGGCCAAAGTTACAGGAGAGGTCAAGGGGAGAATGAAACATGGATCACGAAGCTCTTGTCTTCTATCAAGTGCTCTTCCCACAAGGTGAAAAGGACTTGTTAATTTAGCCTTTCTATTTCAGTACCTATCACCACATGAGACTGTCCTACATGTTTTCCAGACTAATTAAACAGTTTTAAAATTCTTGATGTTTCATCTGGACTCTCAGAAGTCAGAATGAGTTGTAATACAAAATGAGTCATGAGAAGGAAAACCCAATTGCTTTACTCTTTCTGCAATGATGTTCACAGCAAACACATGTCATCTGGTGATTTTCTGGGGAAGGCTAAATCAGAGTTTTTCATTGTACTCGTAAACAAAAATCTTTCTCTCCTTCCTACACCAGTGCATATAAAACTCAGAAGTGTGTAGTCTTTGCTCTTTGTAAATATGCCTACCTGGAATATGAATTCAAGTTAGAGCATGTGGTTTGCTTGATCTGGAACTCACTTTGCCAAGAGGATGCAAACAAGAACATATAAGTGCTGACAGTTCTCCAATGCCATTTCCACAAATCCTCCTCCAGGGACACATAAATAATGAAAAGACCGAATGGGAAACAACACTAAAGCATCTCAGCCTACAGAGCCACAGGATATGCACCAGACACACATGGGTGAATGCTGAAATGCTGAGAACATTTAGTAACACAGATAGGATTTTGGGAATCCTCATGCTTGTCTAGGCTAAGTGAAGCATAAATCTGGAGTAAATGGAGCAACAGTGATGCAAACTGCCATAACAGATTGAGAAACAGACTCAGAGTTCCTACCATCTACCTACATGATAGGGAAAATCTTTATCATCTCTATATCATGGCAAATTTCTTGATATTCCTCTTTTGAACCCCTACTCTGCTGTTATAGCAGTGCTAAAATGCAAAATATTCATCTTACATTTTCTACAGCTGACTTCCGTTCTGTTAAGTCAGTTATGCAAGGCTTGACCCAAATGATCCCTCTTGTTTGTTTGTTTTTTTATTACTTTGCTGATATTGGCTGGCAGTCTTTATGTCCAAGGCTGTCAGTGAACTGAGTTTGATCAGGCAAATCTTTACTCCCAAGACCGTGCTGCTGAACTAGAACGGTGGAGTGTACTCTCCATTAAGTGCATTAAGCAAAACAGCATAACAGCATGCAGCATTTTAGACTTGTAGCCTACAATTTTCCCTCCTGCCCATATCAGGGAGATCTATTATCCTGCAAGCACAGGATTTTTCCATTCAGTGACCACTTCCTTTCCTATTCATTGCTAACATGCTATTAACCATTTCAGCCACTGCTAAGAATTGAGCTGATGTTTGCAGACAAGTATCTAAAATTATTTGAAGACTGTCTTCCTGATACTGTTAAATATTTCCTAAACTTCTTTATGGAATAGGGTGGTATTTCCCTTATTTAGCAGGTAGATTTAGATCTCTCTAACTGTAAGGGGATGATATACCACTAGAAATCCATATATGAACTCTGGGACTTCTCAGATACATCAGGGTCTCCAAGTTTGAGAAATTAATGCTTGTTATTGAAAATATTTACTTCAGCTTTCTCTAAGCAAAATCACCTGAAGGACCTACAGCCTTGTGCTGCAGTCATTACGCTGTGTCATCCTCCTCTCCCCACTTAAAAGCTGCTTGATGTCTCGTCTCAGTCAGAGTGGTACTCTGATTCAAGACAATGACATCAGTGACCCAATTTTCTACTATGGGCTTTAGATATAACACATCTCTTTTAGTAACCCAGTACAGTCTTTTTGCTATCAAGCAATCCAAAGGTTTCTTTGTAAAATGATACAGGTTCTTCTATGAGAGTTTTTCTGATTTTTATGAGACTGCCCACTTGGACCCACCTTTAACAACAAGAGGCAGGAAAGGGTCTTAAGCCCCTTAAAACCAGCTTAAAAGGGAAATGCTTTTCAAACAGCAGCTCTTCAGTTTTCAAATGATTCTTGCTCATTGTGTTTTGATTCTACTGACGCTGAATGCTCTCTTGCTATACCTCAGTGTGATATAATGGAAGGAACACCATGTGGTAGTCTGCAGAAAAGTCGATTAAACTAGCAGACATAAAACTGCAAACAGCTTTTACGCGTCACTAATGGACTGGGACCGCTTGGTTTTCATGATAGCTCAGAAAACCTTACACACCTGAGGTGCTGTAAAAATGAGTAACAGTTAAAAACAAGAAGAAATGTAAAGGACAAGGTGCAAAGATAGATGGCTTTTGGCATGAGCTGTTCAACAGTGTCAGATCATGGTCTGTTTACAGGTACAAACAAAATAAGCTCTTCTTCTCACAGGAGAGCTGTCTTTATCCCAAACGTACCCTGGAAACCTGGTGATCAAAAATTTGACTATTAGCAGAGTCCCTTTCCATCTGTTAAAAAGAGGCAATGGCTTCGGTCAATAGGGACATTTAAATTGTAGGTTCAATATTTGGCTAACTAAGGATGAGACTTGGGACTTCTCTCAGACTTTGCAGAAACAAGGGTCATTAAGTATGTCCCCACATCATGTTTAACTCTGGCCAGTGCTGACTGTCTTTCACTTTCAGACCCTCAAGGCTTTTAGCCTTGTCACTCTGTTGCCTGCCACATGTAATGTCTACATGCTGTTGTCTCTCCTTTTAGCTCTGAGGACTCAGAAGGACAAAAGTTCTGCATAATCCTTTTTTCCTCTCCTCAATTGGTAGACACATGGGCTAATTCTCCAAGACAAACTTAACAAAGCAGTATCTGAGAAATGACAAATTTCTATAAATAATGCTGAATACTGCAAATGATATACCTGAAAAATCACTTGATCATTAAACAAGAGAAGATGCCTTCTGTAAAATAAATAAACCATGAAAAGAGAAGGCAAACTTGCAATTTAATATTCATAAGGTCTGAACTGCTCAGGAAGATCTTGGCCAAATGTGAAGATACTCTGTGTGTCATGCGCTTTTGACAGATGCTGTCCCCAAAGAAAAGCTGAAGCCAAGTCTGACACCTGACTCATACCAACAGGGAAGACAGAGAAATCTCCAATGCTGGCTCAACTAGGCAGGAGACAGCAGGGTTTTTTATGGCAAAATCTTTTGACTGTCATAAATTTTCATGCTCTGTACCTCGATAACATGATGAAAGGCGATGGATTAGATCCATTTGTCATTATTAAGAATCTTGCTCATAGTTGGAGGAAAAAAGTTAACTTGCAGACAGTATAGCTCAATTAAGTGGAAACCACACACTAAAGACATCCTAAAGAAAACCAGCCTTAATTGCAGAGCTTTGACCTAAAATGAATCAGGTTTGGTCTTAACTGACTGAGCACTAAAATGTATATTCTATTATTTTTTATCTTGCCATAGTAATTAATGTAAGAAATGTTTCATGCCAAGTTAACTTCGCCTGTAATGTCCTCAGATTAAAGAAATTGGAAATAGCATCTCTGTCAGAGTGGTTGCACAGTGTTCTCATCCCCTGAAGGAAACCCAAGCTCTGCTGATTAAGAAGACTTCAGCTTTTGATCATGAGTTATTGGATATCGACCCATCATTCAGTCAGGGCTGCAGACTGACTGTCCTGAACTGGAAGGCTTGGAATCAGATCACATCCAGGGGGAACAGCTCTCTAAGCAAAACTTCCTTCTCATCTAAATCAAGTCTACAAATAGCAACTCACGTTTGTCAGACATTCATCAAATGTGACATGCTTCATGGAGCCAGGCCACAAAAACACAGGAACCTGTCATAATAGCCTCATGCAAGACAGTAGATGGTCCTGATGCTGTATGACATGCCAGGCTGCAGATATCATGCTTCCTGACCAGGTGAATGTAAAACTCAATCCTGTAGAAAGAGAAATTGTCACTCATAAATAGGGGGGGTGGGACAGGGAGAGGGGGGGAAGGAGACTGTCTGATCCAATTAAAGTGTACATTGATTACTGTCAGGTTGCAGAAATGCTGACACACAAGGATTGATCCTGCTTGAAGATGGTGCATGAAGCAGCAAGCCACAAAACTGGGGGTTATTGGACTTTCCAAACCCACAAGAAGCAGCCGCTAAACCCAGGCACTAAAGTTATCCAGAGTTAGGGATCTCAGCCTATCTCTTAAAGCCACTACTGGATTGGGAAACAATTATCACTATTTTTGTTAGTGTTCAGTATAGAATTCTGCAATTTAGATAATCCTGCAGCAAAGAGCTGCCTGCAAGTCTCCAGGCTGTGCAAGGACCAGCTCCACAAAAATACAGCAAACTAGATATGATGAGAAAGACCACTCAGTGTCTATCCAAGTCCAGCTAGCTTCAACAGGGTAACAGGAGTGCATCAGGAGGTAGTACAAAGGGAATGTTTTGAAATATAGCTGAAATCAACAGTGAAAGGAAGTAAAAAAAAAAAAAAAAAAAAAAAAAGAAGCAAAACTGCCTCCTTTTCAAAATTAGGGAGTGAGAGAAAGTAGGTTTAGATTGAAAGAAGTTCCTGGCTGTGAGGGTGGTGAGGTCTTGGCACAGGATGCCCAGAGAAGCTCTGGCTGCACCATGCCTGGAAGTATCCAAGGACAGGTTGGACAGGACTTGGAGCAACCTGGGATAGTGGAACCCCTCTGGCAGGGAGTTGGAACAAGATGAGCTTTAACATTCATTCCAACCCAAGCCATTTTGTAAAAAATTCCATTCTATGAAAATTCTTTTAACCCCTAATAATTTGTAACTTCTGAAAATTTTCCCTTTTTTAAGAGGACAATTCCTCCCTTCACCATTCTTCCTTTATATTCCTTCCTTTCTATTTTCAACCTCCAAGTAGCACATTTTTCCATAATGAAAGCACAGATAAAATCAGGAAAATAAAATTAGAGATTAACACTTTCAACTAAATTTTCATAACAAAAAATCCCAAATAAGCAAATATTAATCTATTTTGGAAATACAAATTAAAATTAAAACAAAACAAAACAAAATTTACTTAAATAGATTTACTGGAAAAATCCTATAACCAGTAACAAATTTATCTATTTCTTTGTCCTAAAGGAAAAGAAAGATGGATGGGTTTGGTTCACCCAGTGAGTGGTTCAAGGGCCCACTGTGTCCAGTTGTGTCACATCCAGACACATCCACAACACTCATAAGTGGAAATTTCTGTGCCATAGACAGTATAATATGATACCTACATTTATACTACTAAAAGCGTATCCTCTTAGGTTAAATTACATCAATTTTCCTTGTGTCAGTTCATTCACCTTCAAAAAGGAAATTAATATGTCTTGTGAACATTTCAAAAATTCTATTTAATCCAATGACAAAATTATAGACATAAAATATTAAAATACATGGACCTATCTATTGTATTGATACATTTTCGATCAGTAGATGAAGTGATGCTATCGTCAGAGAAATATTCCAATTGAGTGGCCAGAAGAATGTAAAACTCAGACTTCCCATGGAAGAAATAATGACTGCTCAACTTTGACTTATGTTCTTTAGCAAAATACGTAATTGCTGAAGTAGATAATAGCATATAGCTGACTTTTTAATGGAAAACAATAGATGTCTGTAGTTTGCAAATAGAAATTCTTCCCTTCTGACGGTCAAGTTCTAAATTACTGTGACAAACACTTCATTGACAGCCTGTGATGGTCAGAGCTGGGTAACAGTGCCCATCCAATTTATGTCTTGGATGTTGCTGTCCATGAGCTTGAACTTACAAAAACCTCCCAAAACTGCAAGGCACTTTGGAAAAATCTGCACACAGGACTTCACACAGGCACATCTCTTCTTAACACAAGACACATACACGTCTTGTATGGTTGAGAATTTGCAGCTGGAATGAGGTACTTCATGATTAATGCCCTGTGAAGATGACGCTGTAAACAAAACATTATTTTGTATTGCAAATAAATGGGTCTTCTAAGTGCTGTCTAAATTCCCCCAGGTACCAGTGGTCCACAGCTCTGAGAAAAATGCATTTGCAGAGCACTTAGTGTCAAGAAAGCCCATCTCTTGCAGCCAAAGGGTTAAGAGTCTCTCCAAATCAGAGGATAAACTCATTAAAATGGGCCATTACTGGAGGAAGAAGAAACCCCAAGACTCCTTCCCCATTTCTGTGCCAGGTTAGCAGGAGGAACCAAAGGGCATAATACAGGTTTGAGTGCACATAAAACAATAGTAAGCTCCATAAGGAATGAGGATTCCAAAGTAAATAGAATAGTGAAAGTCAGCAGAGGCAAAAGTTAACTCAATATAAAATACTTGACTCTCAGGTAAGGCATTAAGAGGCTGTTTTGGCAGCCAGAACTAATAGCAGGCTTGCTGAAAGGGTATTGGCTTCAGAAAGAAGACAAATACAATCCTAATCCCTTTTTCCTGCCACACACTGGAGATGAGTGAAACCCAAGGGGGAAATTCTTATTACAGCAAATAGGTGCAAGTCCACAGGAAAAGTTAAGTCAACTTGACAATTTACAAATTTCCTTTCAAGCATGAAAGGTGGATGAAAACAGAAGGTTATTTTTAAACCCAAACAACAGTATTTTGTATCTGTTAATATCATTGCCAGAGAATAAGGGACATAGGAAAAGAGTCCATAATAAACCCAAGCTTCATTTCACTGGCACAAAGCCAGGACAAAATAACTTTTGTTAGACAAGCAGTATTAGAAAATCTAATACTAGGAAGAGATATTTTTCCTTCTTCCCATCAGGGGCAGTGAGACCTGGCAGTTTATCCAAGCTTTCTGGGTGAAGATGCAAACCAAGGTAAAATCTGCTTATCCCTGACTTTGCTGGCTAAGGAATATACAGCAAAATGTTCCACAGTTAAAAAAAAAAAAATTCCTTTACTGTGTGCTTCACGTTCCTTCTGATTTATTCCCCTGCAGACAAAAGAGGATTAGGGATAATCAAAGTTTGCCATCAGCATACCTGTACCATTCCACAAATGAAAGACCTTGAGCTTTGTGGAAAATACCCATACTGTTAGGTGGGCATCTGCTTAACTCTTATGGACCTTTAACACGTGTTTTGAAATGCTCATGCATGCCAGGACCTAGCAGTATTAAATCTTGCTTTTGTAGGTGGAAAAAATTGCAATCCATGCTCTGTTATAGTGAATTGACCGTACAGATCAAATTATATCCTACCCACTACATGGAGACAGATACACTCCTGAATCTTGGGCTCAAATACTCCCAGCTCCCTTCTGGCATCCAGAAACCTGCACTTCCACTGTTCATTCTGGGGATGGAAAATAAATACCTCCCTCTCCAAATGCATTGTGGTTTGGGTGTACAGCAACACAAGCATGAGAGAGTCAGTAAAGATTGTACCTGGGGCAAAAAAAAGCTAGCCTGGGAATGAAATGCTAAATGTTAAAATTTTGCTGTTCCAAAAAGTGGTTACTTGGCTTTTTTTTCCACATTGTAGATCCAGATGTCTCTTCCTGTTGAGCGAGGAAATCAAAGCAGACCACTGTCCAAGTTGCTGTATGAGCTCTAAGCACATGTACCTGCTATGAAGACAGGCTTGACAAGGAGAAAGGATATGATGGTGAGGAGCAGACAGATGCTGGGGGGGAAAGAAACTGCATCTCAGACAATGGAGGAAAGAATTTTACCCTTATAGACCATAGAGGAATCAAAGGGATGTGGTAGATGAGATGAGACAATTGGTTTGGAAATTTGCTCTGTTGCTTCTCACAGAGGTCACATGGGTGGAGAAATATGTCCAGTCCTAAAGACAGTCTGTGAACTTAAGGCGGAAGCTGTGCAGAGATAATTCCTTGGAGGAAAGAACATAATTAAAATTCTGAAATGGAAAACATCACAGAAGTTCATAAACAGACAATATTTAAATGTCTCTGTCAGCAGATACTCTGTATTATCATGAGCTACCTCAGAAAGTAAAAGAATTTCCAGCCAATAAATACAACAAAAATGCTCAATCACAACAAAATGCTACAGGAAATTTCCACACCAAGCGAGGAGTCTAGCAGTATTTATTTTTATTATTTTGCTCTTATGACTTATAACTTAATATAATATATATGTACCTTAGCTAGCATGATTGGACCTACTGTGATTCATTGCTACCATGAATTGCCCTGTAATGCTATTAATATACAAAAGGTGTTTGCAGGATTGGGTCCTAAGCTGTTACCCAATGAAACTTACCCCAAATCCCTAGTTAATTATTTTTGTAATTCTGCTCTTCTTTGACACTACCTAATTAGAGGATTGTTTGGTGAAAGATCTATATGATTACTTGTACACATATATAAATATTCAGATAAATAAACATATAAGTATTTGTAGATGGATATATAAATATCTTTATATGGAGGCATTTGAGCCAAAATAAAAATACATCTTCTTTCCAGCAGTGTCAACAAACAAGATAGGGACTTCTGAAAATTTCATTTGGTTTGGGTTTTAAGATTCTTAAGATTCTTCAGACTTACCCTCACTAATTTTATCTATTTAGTTATTTGCTGTAATTTAGGTCTTGATCACCCTTGTATTTCTCCATAGTTGAAAGAGAGAAGGAGACAAAGATGTTCTTTGCGAAGGTGACTCTGATCTTTTTTGGCTTGAATCACCCTCTGGAGGTGCCTACTTAATTCCTGCCAAAGAAGCCAATATAGGATAACCTCTCACTTAGCATGCTGAGTTAAAAAATTGAAGTTGGATTTGGTGCCTACTTCCAAATTCCTTGATCAGCCAAATAAAACAACGTTTCCCCTGTTAGGGGCAGATCAGTAGAAGGGTGTTTCAAGGCAGTGAATTAATCCTGGTTGGTTCAGGGGTTTACTTCATCTTGGAGCAGGCGTCTGGAACTGGTGGCATCAATTGTAGAGGTGTCAGCCCAACATGACTGACCTCACATGGTTATGTTACAATCTTTTGACAGCTGAAGTCACTTGAGGTGCTCCTTTTGCTTTTCTTTTTACAAATATAAGCATGCTTCCTCTCATCAGGATGAATCTCTTAAATCTCAGATCTCTTAAAATTCAAGCACAGCAAGGATGAAACATTGTGGTTTGGGGTTTTGGGTTTGTTTTTTTTTCAATCTCTTACAAGACTATACCTCTCATTTAGGACAGAAAATTAGTTAATCTGAGATACACACCTGGGCTCCATCACAGATAATAGAAAGAGGCAAACATGTTCAGAGGACAATTAATGCCCAGGGCCAGTCTTGATTTTGGTAAAGTGAAAGTTATTGTGGGGTGGGTATGAAATGTAGGAATGTCCTGCAACAGTGACAAACAGAAGGAGAGGTGTTATGAGACGACAAGAATGAAGGCAACAGTACAGCTGCTAAATATCTGAGCTAAGGGTGTACATGCTGGAATTCATCTCATCCAACTTCATTCACTAACAGGCTCATTGTCAGGTTCAAGTTAATCTAGGCTCTTTTCTAGTTGATGGAGAGAGCATGACCAGAGGGCCACCTGGTATCTTCACTACTGGCAGCCAAAACACTCATGGCATGTGCCAGTGCTTGTCATCAACTACAGCAAAACCTGGATAACTAGTTGCTGGGTGGCTTACTTTTAGTAAACTTAAATTAGGTGAGATGGATTCCATACCAGCTATTTCCTGTGGAGGTAAATTTTCTTTATTTAAATATTGAGTTGTGAACAGGGCACAGACCTCCAAAACTTCTTTTGTGCTAATGTCTCAGGAAGTGTAAAGCCTGGAAAAAGAGTATTCGCTCACCTAGTATAACCATTTGAATGTCATCAGTCATTCACTGCCCCACAAATATAACTGCATTAAAGCCAGTCAATGCTTTTGCTTATACATAATCTGTACTTGGCTACATTTACTTTTCAGTGCTGGACTGAAGACATCAAAAGCAAGAGAATTTCCCCCATCTCTGTAGTTTGCTCTGAGAGTTAATTCCCTTCTCCACTATAAATGTACACCTTTTTTCCCCATTTGAATTTGCCTGGCTTCTAGCCACTGACTCTTGTTAAGACTTTATCTTGAAGATTCAAGATCCTTTTACAACCCAGCATATTTCCCTTAGGAGGCAACTTACACATGGTCACAGAGGAAATATATAACAGAACAAGGAACCAAACCTTACACTCTCAAATCTCAGGATAATGCCGAGATCATCATCTCATCCATGCTGCTGACAGCACTTTGGAGAATGGGGATGGATAATGGTTATTAATGCAGCACGCAGAAAGGGTTTTTACAGATGAGGCTGTGAGAAAGGACAGTATTACCTCTGTCTCGTCCAGTGATACACACTGCATGTGGCAGCTGGGACACCACAGAAGAGACCTGGTTATACAGGACACAAGAAGGTCTCAGGAAGTCAGCAATGTATGGCTCTGGCCTCTCATGAGACAGAGTGTTTCCCACATTTCTGCTTCAACCTGTTTCTAACCTAATAACAAATGTCTGCCTTGACTGCACTCTTGACTTTCATGAACCAGACAATGCTCTCTGCAACACTGCAAGGAGCAGGTGCCCCTGAGCCTGACAACCCTCATCCTCTTCCTCCAGCTTCCCCTCCTGGCAACCTGAGGTTATTGTAGCCAAGACACATGAAAGGGCACACAAGTTTTATGGGAACTGGCAAAATTCATGTATGAGAAAACACCTTCCTCCCTGGAGCTTCACCTTGACGTTGTGAACTGAAGCTCTGCTCTCTGTCTGCCGCAGCCCCATATAAAAAGAAAATTGTTTCTCATAAATTACTTCAGAAATGCACATTGCATGTTAATTGTAAAATAAACAGTTTAAATTCATTTCATTGAGCACAACATCAGAAAGAAAATGAGCCAACTGCAGTAGATTATTTTTGTTGGATAGGTTTCAATCATCTTTACTGATGCCCTTCATTCTTCTCCTGATTACCATCACTAAAAAACCCCATAGCAAATTTCATCTGAGTATCTAAAAATAGAGATATTTATAACTTAGCTGTTTTTGTGTCACAGTTCTCCTCCCCCTTTCCTCCTTGCATTTCTGATCAGACTTATTTCAGAAATATGTAAAACATCCATGCAACAACTATGTACTGAGAGAGAAATCTGGGAACATTAGCACCTTCTTTTTTATCTGTACCATGCCTGGCCAGAGGGGTAGGTTCACCTTATTCCCATTTCCTCTGCTCAGTGCTGTCCCTTGATTCAGATGCTTATATGAACAATGCCTATTGATATTTACATCCAGCCAGGTTAGCAAAGAGTTCCTAATTAGACTGGTTAAACAAACCTAGTTTGCTTTCACACACACACACACAAAAAAAAAGAAAAAAAAAAAGAAAAAAAAAAGTGAAGCAGGCAACACAAATAGTCCATCAGGAGCAAAGAGAATAAATGGGCAAGACAGAAAGCAACATCTTCCTCAGGGAGTTGCACTACAGCCAGTAGATGAGCGATCAAGGCAATAGTGCAAATTCTCATTTGGAATGAAAGAGCCTACATAGCTCTACTTAGCTCACACCAAAGAGAAGTCAGCTGATAAGCTGGATGCAAAACCAGAAAGTTTCACAAGTCTCAGAGATGGGTGTATGACACCCCTCTGTGTTTGATCTTTTGTTTGACATCTCAAAAATTAAGCAATTCATATTGAAGTCAAAAGTCTACATGCTGAGCCTACATGATCACTCTGTAGGTTGCAAGTCATACCTTAAGGCACAAGTTAACTTGAAACTTAGCCCAGGCTTGTTTAAAATTCAGCTCAGGTTCATAGAACTACAAACCTCTGTTAACCCTGTGAACTTTGCTCAGTTTTAGGGTTTGAACAGTCTAGGTCTGAACACATTTAAAACTTTTTTTTTTTTTTTTTTTTCAAAAGCAGCCTGGGCAACAACTGAAAGCCTTGGGAAAAGTTCCTGTGCATAGGAAAATAGCTAATGCATCAAGTTATGGTTTCTTAATGGCATTCAATTAACACATCACCGTTGTTAGTTGATTAAAAATTAACTGTGAATACACATTTAACATTTAGTACTTACAAATGTTCCTTGATTTATTAAAATTGTCAGGAGTTAAGGAGTCTTGGGATAAGCAGAGAATATTTTCTTTGCCTATTTTGGTAACTCTGTAATGAAGCAAGCAGCTTTTAATAGAGAATTCAGACTTGTTGAAAACTTTTCTGTAAAGCACCTTATAAATCATTCTTCAGATATTAAACACTCACTTTGCTCTGTTCATGCTGTTTGTGAAAGTGTGTATTGACTAGCTGCCACTGCACTAGAAGAAACCCCCTACTTTAGAATTGCAAAAAAAGGGGCTGGTTTTGGGAAAAGTGCAGATGAGTTTCCTTTCATCTGTGTCTGACAATGAGAAGTCTCCATGATCACTTTTTGCATTGCAGTATGGGAATAAATACGACCATGGGCCTTTTGGTGCATGGTATTCCAGTGCCACTGCTACATCAACAAGGCAAGAGGTGACATTCCCAGACGGTGGTTAGGAGTAAGCAGATAGAAAGCCATGCTCAGAAGAAGCACAGCCAGTGCTGGACAATGATGTGCATCCTCCACACAGAGGGTTTCCAGTGACTGCCAATCCCCCCTCTGGTGTGACTTACAGGACCACTTCTGGCAGACCCATCGATGCAGCCAGACTGTGTTCCCTGTCATCTCACACTGGTGTAGCTCCTCCTGTGTGGGATCTCCCTAAATTTAGACATGTCAGTACTGATAATGTATACTGGGCTGGCTCTGACTGCACGTGCAGTTACTGCAATCACATGTTCAAATAGACATTTAAGCCTCTGAAGAAATATTTGTACTCTCAGATGTGGCTAATGTGTTTATTGAACCAGTTCCAGGCAATGACAGGCATGAGGACACTGCGGAAATAGAAACAGTCCAACCAAGAAGCAGCAACAGTAGTGCAAAAGGCTCAACATTTCAGCAAAAAAATTCAGGGAAAAGAAGGCTTTCCTCCTACCTGAGCATTGACATTTCAGGTCTGCCTGCTTTAGTCGATGATAATGCCTCTCTGATAAAGTGACATATGGATGCAGATCACGAAAACAAGACCCCTACAATGTGAGCATTTGGTCACCCTGCTTATGAGATGCTGACAAAAATCTCTTAAACACAGAAGCTTACTTCAAACACTAATTTTCTGTCTTTGCTCTTCCACATTGATCTACTCCCAGTATAAAACAAATGAGGGGGAAAAAAAAAGAAAAGAAAGAAATGAAAAAAATGAAAAAAGCACGCTTGGGAGCACTTTTTATCATGTTCCCCTCTGACTTGCTCCCAGGGAACACAGCAGTGTTTTTCCCTAGTTCTGAACCTAATGAAACTCTTGTCATGATGCAGGGATTAATCTGATTATTTATTATTTGCATTAGGATGATACCATCTGCCCTTCCTTCCCCTCTCTTCTCTTCCTCCCAGAATGATTGGGGATCTGTTGTGTTGAGCAAGATGAGCACTGTGTGAAGAAAAGGCAGTTACCCCTGTTTCAAGGAAGGGAAGTGAGGTAGGAAGAATTTAGTGATTTAGCTGGGGTTTGCTGAAGCACAGTCAAAAGCATCATATCCATTTCTGTGGGCTATGTATCAGGCCCTAAGCACAAGCCTTCTCTGCACAGAACATCACTGTGAGATAGAGATTTAAATTGGCTCTGAAATAGTCAAACGTCTGCACTGCAGCATCACCACCTGAGGAGAGAATAGTTCTGGCTGCTCAAGCAGACTGGTCATCCCAGCTTGGTGCTGGTAAACTGAGGTCCTTCAGCCTTCTCACTCAGAGCTGGCTCAATGTACAGCACTCCAGGCTGTATCAAACACAAATGCCCAGGATAACCTCCCTCAACTAGCACAGGAAGCTGTAAAATGAGAAAATAATGTTTTCAATCATATTAAGTACTTTACCACAATCCTGTCTCAAAGTGTATCTGCCATGCTGACAAAACAGGGTTCAGGATAAATGGTAAATAAGAACATTGTTTTCAGATTTTTCTGCTCTCAAGTATTCTGCTGTATTTATTGAGTCTCTTACCAGGTCTAAAATTCTAGTTTATGAGAGACACCTGAGAGGGGACCTCATCAATGTCATTCAGTGTCTGGAGGGAGGTGTCAGAGGATGGACCAGGCTTTGCTCAGTGGTGTTCAGCAACAGGACAAGGGAAAATGGGCACAAACTGATGACCAGGAAGTTTTACTTAAACATAAGGAAGATCTTTAATCTAAGCATGCTTGAAAATCTGTGTCTTGTGTGCACTTAAAAATGGAGTATCTGTGCATATCTGACACCCTTAACTGTTGAAGTCACTTCTTGGGCTATTACTTATAGACAGTGATGCCCCAAGAAAAATCTAGCACTAATAACAATCCTTTTTGCCCCATGGGGATGCTGACTTTCACACAGTTAGAAATCCATGAGCTGAGATTAGATTCCACAGACATAGCCTACCCTACTTAGTAAACTGGTCTTGCTTTGCCACTTGCTTACATCAACCACATGCTGCTGTTACCAGCATTTACTGCTTAAGTCTGAGCTTGACATTCTTCAAGGAAATGAAGGGAAAGGGCTTACTCATCCCAATGCTCTTCATGTAGCAAGTATGACAGAGCTTATATGCCTCAGAGAAAAAGAAAGATCTACCCAGGCAACAAGAAAATTCTGTCAGAAAGCAGGTATTTGTCAGCCTGTGAAATAAATAGCTAATCTCCACACACACAGAGAGGCCCAGAGCATAATAATGGTGAAGGAGGGGCACCCAAATAACTTCAGGGAAGAAATGAGCCCCTGTCGTGCCTTCTCCTAGGGGTGTCCATAAGGAGCATCACCCCACCCTGGTGAACCACAGAAGCTGCTCTCTGGATCACCTAAGGGACAGAGAAAGGTTGGTACCCAAGGGCACATTATGAGGTGCACCAAAAGAGGGTTTTGGAGTAGGATGGAACTCATTGAAAATGTGACAGAAGTAATAAAACTAAAAACATGGGAAATCGGGGATCAAAGTGGTTTGGGACAGCCAAATACAGGGAAACTGAAGGAAAAGGGAATAAACCAGTCAGCTGTGTGTAAATACAGTCAGCTGTGACTGGCTAGTGCTCTTGTCTGGATCTTCTGTGTGTGTGTGTGTGTGTGTGTGTTTGTGATGGCGTGTGCAAGGTCTGTACCACCCTGGGCTGCAGCCTTCTATGTCCAGGTGCCAGAAACATGAGGGAGATTGGGATTCCCAGGTAGCTACTGGTCAGACTGGGTGTCTGAGCCCAGCTGCTGGTGGATCTACATTTTATCCATGTGTGTATATTTTGTACAGACTTTCACCCTGACCAGCCAGAGAGGGGACATGACGGGGTTTGGGTCATGTCTGGGTCTGACTGTGTGTATGCAGAGTGTCTTTGAAGAGTGTGGATCTGGATGCATCTCTATATAAATACATACATGTTTGCATGCCTGTGTTCCTGCAGGGAATACACACTCTGTCTCCATACTCATGGGACCTCTGGTGCGAATCTGAAGCAGTCTCATCTCTCCCAGGCTGCTCTATTTGGTGTTTCCCTAGCAATATTTTCCAGCCACTAGAAATGCAGGTGTGCCCTATGCAACAAATTCAGCAGTCTCAGTATTCAGAGTCAGACTTTGGAGGCTTGGAGAGGCTACTATATCGTAATGCTCTGTCTGATAAGCTTTGCCAGCCAGATCTGAGGAAAGGAAGGAGAAAATGAGGTACCTTTGGACAGTCCTGCCAGGCAGACGGACAGGGGAGCTTTTCTTTTCAGTTGAATGATCCCAAGCACAATTGCAGGGAACAGTTTATGGTGCAAAAGGAAAGATAATAAGAACATAATGTGGAGGAAATTTTCAGATTAACAACTGTCTTCTCACTCTCTCCACAGGCTGATATTGCTTGGTGCTTTCATTTTCTGTTACGCTTTACATCCAAGCAGACTGTGATCTCTCTTGATGAAGGCACTGAGACAAAGAGCAGTTGGGTGCCTAAATATCTCTGAATATCTCTATGGACATAGCTCTGAAGACCCTGAGCATTCAAAATTCAAAATGGGGTTAGATTCCTCCAGCTGCAGAACAATAACTTTTATAGCCCTTTTCCCCAGACAGTCTCAAAGCCTAGAGTTTGAGACTATAATGAGAAGTTTAGAGCAATTGAAGTCTCTTATTTCATATTCATCTGAATGAGGACAGCCTGGAACCTGGGATATCTCACTTTTTCGTTTAAATAGCTAGACCTTTTTATCTATGAAAGCGGCCTTGAGTAAAGTAAGGCCTCGTGCTGAACTTGAAGACATCAGGGATGGCTCAAGTTATACCTGTCAGATTCAGAGCCTTAACTTTACCTAATTCCTGGATCTCACTGGGATTTAGGCAGGAGTTAGCCAACCCACTGTTCAAATGTAGGGGTGCCCAGGGTATGTTTCCAGGGTAAAAGCATAGAGACCAAGAGATTTATTATACCCATGGATTAAACAGCTGAAAGGTGGTATGGTTTAAATGGCAATTTGAGAGCATCTTTGGCACCAAATTCCTTGTTTAAGAGTATTCCTGAAATGAATTTATGAGCAACAAAGCAACGTGCTCTGCAGGCACTGTTTGCAATTGGAAAATGTTTCATCTCACCAAGTTTTTCCCATTCTGTCAGGTAGTACTGAACCTGGTGTCCTTCCAGTAACATGGGTAAGCAGAAGGGACTCCTTCTTGTGCAAGCTATGCTGCATGAATTACCTTCTTCATGGATCTGTCTCTCCCTTTCTCCTGTAAGAAGGAAATTGGATATTCATCTTAAAATAAGAACAGAAAAGAAAAGATGGACCTTTCCTGGCACCACACGCTTTCTTCCCAGAGCTGTGTTCCAACTGTCGCTGAGTTTAAACCATAGAAAACTCTGGGAAATGACCACTCATTCCAAAATCTTATTCTTTATAATTGGAAGATGCTCACTAGCATGATGCAGCTTGTTAATTATGAAGCATTAAACATACCAGGCCAGATTTTGACATCTTGACAATGATGGCAATCTTGTATACAAATAGTCCCGCTGTAATAAATTGGACCATTTGTGTAATGGGATCTACCCAAGGCTACAAGTGACTCTGTGAATACAAACCTGACACCTAATATTTATAACAGGGGTTTAGATGACTCAGGGCTTTGTAACAAAACACAGAGTTTTTCAGCCTCCGGCTACCTGCTTTAATCTCACCGCTGTCAACCGTGACAAAAAGTCAGCACCACATGACAGCTGTTCAGAGACATCCTAATGAGCGGGTGATGTTGGAGGTCCCGGCGGACACCACCCCGGGAAGCAGAGCGGTGCCCCGGCCCCGGCGCTGGCAGCCGCAGCGGAGGAGCGCTGGCCTCTGGGTCAGGGTTGGAGCATGTCGGGTGGCACAAAGAGTCTGGCGCCGCCGCCATCCTGCGGCATCTGCTCCAGGAGAAAGGCACGTCTCGGCATTCCAGGCATGGCGAGGACGCAGCACCCCATCAGCATGCACGACCAAAAATAATCCCTCCCCCCACCCGACAACTTTGGCTCACCAGTGAGGCCTAAACCATGTATTCTTCAGGGAGTGCAGCAAACCCGGAGACCATAATTAAAATATGTTAATCTACACTGGGCACTTACCCATGGATAAACACTTCCATTTGGCACAGTTTCCTGCAATCTTCTGAGATTTGTGACTGATCTCAGAACCCCACTCCTTTCCCTTTTGGCATTTTTGGTCTTACTTTTGAGCCAAAATTAAAGAAATAAATGAAAATAAATAAAATTTGAAGTGAAAGAGAGAGAGGGGAGAAAATGACACTTTTTTCCTCATATGCTTTGTAATTCCAGTTCGTTTTTACTGGGGGTGGGGGAATGCTGTCGCTAAGCTATGTGTTCATTACAGCCAGGGGGAAAAAATGAGGTTGGCTCCCAGTTTTGCTTATGTTGTTAAAAAGAGCCTCTGAAGCTGCAGTTCTGGAACAGGTCTCCTCTTTCTTTGAAAGCATGCTGTTTGATAGACTGTCATTTGTCCCCTCCTTTCAGAAGAGCCAGCTGGCAGCTAAGTGCTAAAGCCAGTGACTTGCATGTGTTTTTCTGACATTTAACAAATGGGAACAGCTTGCAAATCTGCATTAACTCACTCTGTCTCACAAATAATCATCGGCTACGCGGTGTAGACATTCGAACATTAGCGCAAACACAAAAGGGAGCAGGAGTCTGTGGGAAAAACAAGTTGGCAAATAAAAGATGTTGCACTAAGGGACAGATAAAGCTTTTTGGTTCAGATGGAAGGTTCAGGTATAGTTCCTGAAGATGGGAGGTGGGTGGAGGCATGAGAAGAGCATGGTGAAGGGAACTAATCCTCTCCCTAGATCCACAGCGTAAGTTATCGGATTTGCACCTGAAATTATAGTGTCTTTCCCCACCATTCACAAGTGTTTATCACTGGAGCATTTTCACTTTGCAGCCTCCACCTGATTCAGTCTGAGGAAAATCCAGAAAGTGTACCCAATGCCAAGCTGTTTCCTCATCAGTGTTTCTGTGTGGGAGCTTATGGATGCCCCCAATTGTTTCTCTTTGTAAATTAACATACGAGTCTGCTACTAGCATAAGAAATGCTATGGGATTGTTCATGTAACAAAGGAACACGGATAAACTCCAGAGATGATCAGTTCTGAGGCTAAAATATAGCAAGCAAAAAATTTACTTTCTAGGCTTATATCAGAGATTTAGACTTTTCACTTGAAAAATAAATACATACTTAATTCTTTTAGCTCCTTTGAAAACTATAGCCACAGCTTTCAGGGAGTGAAAGACAAATCCAACTTTTACTTCATCTTAACCTCTCTTTATTTCCCCCTCCTGGAGGCTGAACAGGCTCCATGCCCAAATAACAATGTGGAAATTTTCCTCTGGTGTAAGAATACACTTTTTCTTTGTTGGTAAACATTCTTACAGGCAATGGGGACAAATGAAGCTCATGTAAAATTATGGAAGAACCTCACA
Source organism: Passer domesticus (assembly GCF_036417665.1). Lineage (NCBI taxonomy): Eukaryota > Metazoa > Chordata > Aves > Passeriformes > Passeridae > Passer > Passer domesticus. The sequence continues at coordinate 4,857,887 of NC_087512.1, read as the reverse complement.
TACAGACCATATGATCACATTTGTGGTGATCATCTTCCTTTGAAATAACACTCAAGCCAGGACTCCAGCATTTAGACCAAAGTGTCTCTCTTACTTAACCTAAGTCCTGTTCCTGGGAGTCATCACAGAATTGTGGCACCTGCAGGTACCTCTCTCAAGGCTGTGAGTAGTGAGTCACACTGCAGAATTGATCCTCTTCTTGGGTAAAAGAAAACCTCCACAGCAATGGCTCAGTTATGATTCAAAGAAAGTACCTGATATTTTTGAGTACAATTATAAATTGTTTTCCTAGTGGAGTCAATTTGCACTACTGGTAGCTGGGAAGGAAACATGCCTTGGTTGCTTCATCTAACACACCAATATTTCAGGAAACGTTGGTGTTCAGAAAAAGGGTGACTGCACCTGTATTTCTGACATAATTTAACTAAGAGGATATAAACTATATACTGCTCTACTTTGTCCCTGAATTCTCCTACCTCACACTAGTTGCAATTTAAAATATGGTTTATATACAAATCTTTTACTAATCTCACTAATGCCAAGAAAAAGAAGCCCAGGATCAAATCTTGTGCCAGCTTTTCCACCAGGCAAAAGTCAGGTCTGTAAGACCCTGTGAGGACACAGCCCTTCTGGAACCTGCCTTGTTTGTAGGTAAAGCCTTAGTGTACTCAGGAGATTGTAGACAACTGAACCCCTCTTCCACTGTGAGCAAAAAGAGCTCCATACTTTCCTGGCTGTACAAAGCCTCTCCCAGAGTCTGAGTCAAAGGTTCTGGATGTCTGTATTTCCCCTCACCTGAACATCTGCAGGCAAGTCTTCTGGCAAGTTAAAGATTCAGGTTTCATTGAATCAGCAACCAGATCTACTGTGTAGTATCCTTGCTTATGGCAGGGAATTGAGAGTAGATACTCCCTGAGGTCCTTTCCAACACAAACCATTCTGTGAGTCTAGGCAAATAAAGAGTTATTATTTGTGCTTAGCTGTGTTCCTCCTTTTCCCCCTTTCCCCCAAATACATGATCTGCTAGTAAGAAATCACCTGGTCATTCCAATCTGCTACAGGAAGTTCAAGACTGTGACTGATAAATTATATGCACCATCTCCAATTATTCTGTCATCTGTTTTCTGTCAAGTACTGGGCAATTTCAATGAAGACTTAAGTAGGGAAATCAAGTCATACTTCCTTGTCACAGATGCACTGTATTTTGTTTGCCTCTCTGAAATATAATCACTGCTATTTTTCCAGTAGCATCCATATTTCTTTTCACTATTTCCCTCTACATCCTTCTCTCTCTTGTTCCTTCTCTCTCTCATAACACTTGGCAAGTTTATTCCTGAAAAAATATCCATCTGTAAAAAATAAGCAGAACAATAACACCTTGTAGGCATGATGTAAGTGTTGCTTGGGTTTTATTTTTGTACTGATACTTACATATTTAATTAAAGACAGTCCTGGCAGCTTTGTAATTGCTTAAAAGTATTCTAACCAAAGCTTAACTGCTGAAGTGAGCAGAATTGCATATTCCTTCATTTTTCTTGCTCTCCTTTAGTGCCTTCTGTGCAGTGCAGCAGTGAGTGTATGATTTACTATTGTCCTAGAACAATCTCTGCAAAACCTTACTTCTGATTCCCCTCCCAGCCTCTGCGTGTTCATACACACATCAACACATTTTCTCTCTGGAGTGGTCCCAAGGGAAGATCTGATTCACCTTGTACAACTACCTGAAGTCAGTGAAGTCTCACCATCATGGATGTGTTTGGCCCCTTCAAGCAAAGCTCTGTAGTGGTTGCAAAATATATATGAAACAACCCAAAAGGTATTCTCTTCCAGATTATGAAGCAGCAGATCAGGCAGACAGATGGAGCAGCAGGCAGACAGGAACAGATAGTATTTTCTCTCAGAAAAAGAAACAGCAAATACTTCCATGGCTGAGCTCAGAGCAGTGTAGCTTTGGAACAAATATTTGAAAGGAATTTCAGAGGCTTGGAGGCAAGTTGCAACTACAAAAAGAGATGTTGCCAACTGAAAGAAAGAGGAAACTGTTCTTAGGCATTCTTGTGCCAGGTTCAGCTTCTTGAACCTTTTGATGCTATGGGGCACAACTAGCCAGGAGATACAACCACTGTGTGACTTCTAAAGATGCTGGGGTGTACCTTTATAAAACACTATGGGACCAAAAAAAAAACTAACCAGAAGTTTACATCTGAGCAACCTTTATCCTAGAAAATAAGTAACTCCCAGAGAATAGCTGGACAAAATCAGGAACTGTAGAGTAAAGCTCACGTTCAAAAGTTTTATACATGATCTCATTACCAAATTCAAACCTCTCGGTCCAAAGCTATTATGAAAGAGCAAATCTCAGTGACAAGATCAATTCTAGAGTTGTTCCTGAAACTTTGTTTTTGTGAAAAATGTTCCTGCTCACAGCAGCTGCCATGGAACTAATGAATGGACTTTGTCCTCCAGGAAAACTTGTCCTGTGCTCAAGGAGTTTTAGATCAGGCCCAAAGCTGTTGGTTTTCTGTGATGAAGTTTGGCATGGAAAAGCAAAGAAATATGAAGCAGCAGAGACTGACCTTTCCTAAGGAAAAATTAGGCCTAGGTAACAAAGTAATTTCCTACTAATTCTTTGGATCATTTAACACTTTATAACATTTTTAGATGCACATTTCCAACCTTAATGTCATTCACAGTTGTTTGTATAAAGATATCACAGGAGTGTTTGGCTTTGATTTTGTTGTTGTTGGGATGGGTTTTTTTTGTTTGTTTGGTATGGCTTTTGTTTTTGTTGTTGGATAATCAGAGACACCAAACAAATATTTGGAGAGTTTAGAGCTCAATGACATATAACACCTTAGAAACAAATAATTTTAGTTACTTCTAGAAGAAACCTAGTGGCTTTTTTTTTTTTTTTTTTGAGAATAAGAATCAGCCTAACCTTTTCATGTACATTGAGCAACAGTATTGATCCACAAACCTCCAGGGACAGCTTATAGGCAGAAGAGGTCAGGAAGAAATGCTCCCCGTTGCACAGCAGGGTGTTCGTCGGGAGGAACCACCAAGAGACATTTGTTATTCACAATTTCCTGGAAAATCTCACTGACCTCTCCTGTGTTACTCTTTGCTGTAAAAAACTTATGTGGGGAATGAAGCCAAACCAAAGCACCAGATTAAACTACTGAGCCTGGGTCCGAGTGGGAGAGGTTACCCAGAACAAACAGAAAAATAGGTTTGAGTTCATGCTAAAAATTGGACTGAAAGTCCAAAATCTGCAGCCAAGTACACCCTTAAATTACCAGGTAGCCCCTGCAATATCATTCTTATAATTGGAAATTCCTCTACTAATTACTTTTGGAAACAGACTGTTGTTTCTGGAAACGAGAATGGTGAAGAGAGCTGCTGCAATCGAGCTGTCGGTTCTTTAGGCCTGCTCCCTATCTCTTCCAGCCTTTCCTCCAGAAAACGTAAAGCTGAAAAAAAAAAAATCAAAAAGTAACATGCAGACATTTATGGCTGTGCAGGCATGTGTTTGCATGTATGTGAAAGAGACAGATGGGAAGAGGATTCCTGACCCAGAAGTGTGATTAAATCCAAAGCAGGTTGATAAAGGATCTACTGTAGTAGGGTGTATTAAAAAAGAGAGTTATTGTATCTTCTGAACTGATCAAGGTGATAAAGTAACTGATCACAGAGAAGAACTGCTGGAACTGCACCCAATTCTACTCTATGAGTAAACAGAGTCCTGTGGCTCATTCAAGAGGCTATAAATTTAAGCTTAGTATTTCAGGTCTATATCTAAAGAGTGACAGAACCCCATATCTCTTGATTCATCCAGAAAGAATGCATCATCTTTTTGTACCAATCTAATCAGAAACACTTTTGCCATGTCCATTTTTCTTTTTCAAGTCAAAAAAAGGCACAGAAGAGATTTAGTTTTGGGTTTTCTTTTTTCGCCCCCCTTTCTCCTGGATATGGAAAAAATAAAACCACCCTCGACTTTGCTAAGCCTCTGACACAGATACCCTCACTACACATCTCACTACAGAGCAACTCATTCCAATCCTGTGCTTTAAGTACCATCTAGTGGTTACAAACATATTTGCATTTCTGTTGTTGGAGGGTCTGTGCATTCAGATTTCTGCGTCTTTTAAGGGATTAACTAGCCTTATTGTTTTCTGAAATAAAATAAAAAGAAACGCTCTTCTATTTATTCTTCCCTTTTTTGAATGAAAATATTAATGTATTTTTACTTACATCAGCTCAGACCCACTGCAATATTTAGCAACTTCATAGAAAAGAGGGTTCAAGAAAAATGTAACTGTGGGTTTTTTTTTCTTTTACAGAGAAAATAAACGCCAACACATGATCCTGCATTACCTTTTTTTTTTTTTTTAACGATTTTTCCATTAAGAGTTCAACACATATGTCTCTGAATATGCATTTGAGAATTGGCCTTCAATATGAGCCATTTATTATTTTTGAAAGTATTGCTCCATCTATCTGCCTATCTTATATTAATATCTCTCTTTGTGTGTTCTCCTTTCCATATTGCCTGCCATCTGTTACATGATCACTAAGAGATAAGCCTGGTTCGCTTGTTTGATTAGTTATCTTGCTTTCTATGTCAGTGGACATTGGTTAAATGTACCCATCGTGTTCTCACCTGATATCAGCAAAGTTAAACTGTAAACAGGGAGAGGTGACCTCCTCTTTTTCACCAAATCTATGTCATTATCTTCCAGCACAAGGCTCCAAATGTCAGTTTAGTAATCACATTCAGTCCCCCTTAAACAATGGTTTGGAAGAAATTAGATTTTGTCTCATTCCAAAATAGACATTTATGACAGATTAAATGAAAATGTTTAAGACACCTGTCTTCTTCCTGATTACAAAGGTTGCTTATTGATACAGGTCAGGTTCCTTGCCATTGACCTCTAGTGATAGTCAGGTTCCTCAAAACAGAGCCTTCAGGAGACTCCTGTGCCTGACTGGAAGTCCAAGGCAGGAGGGTGCCACAGCAGCTTGAAGGGCCTGAAATCAGGAAGGATGAGCTGAGTCCACGCATGCTTCATCTCTGCTGATGTGCTGTGAGAGCCATCAGTCAGTGCAGCTCGTGGAGTGAGGGGATGATGCTGTTCCAGGCTCCAGCACTGCTCCAACAGCTTCCCAGCAGCCACAGGCAGTGCTGTAAGGACAGCCTAAACACCAACCTGGGCATAAACATCTATAGGTGTCTAAATTCAAGTGTTTTATTTACAGACAATATCCCACTCAATACTTCAGTCAGCTAAAATTTGGCAAGACAAACTCCACCACAGAAGGTTACTAATTTCACCTTGTAAGTCTAACTGGCAAGTGATGTGAGAAAAATAAAGACGATAAAACATTTATCATTCTCACACTGCCTCAGCACGGGTTATTACCCTCTCTGAGTTTGTCCCCACAAACATTCAATTTGGTGTTTGTCACAAGTGATGGAGCAGGATCCCATAAAGAAGGACCTGCTGCTGATGGAAAATGCTTCTGTCCCTAGTTCTCAGTCCCAGCTGCTTATGCCCTCTCCCCCACAATGTAGATTTCCAGACATATTTGCATATAGCCATAGTATAACTGGAGCTACCAAGAATATGTGCACAGGGACAATTCTTATATGACAGTTAAAAAAGTCAGTTAAGTTCCTAACTGAGAAAAGCACCATTTAACTACTTTCCGTTTGACAAAATTTAGAGATCCCCCCCCCTTTCCTTATAGAATACTGCTCATGCTGCTTGTATCATATATCATAAATTGCTGCCTAATGTTGAGCTGTGAATTTTCATCCTAGAAGTTCTGCTGGAGACATTTTGACATGAGCACAAGATTTATTCCTGGGCAGCCAGTAGATCTGACATCTGTGATGACAGATATTCTTTTTTCAAATGAGTATAATGACACCGGAAAGAACAGGATCAAACTTAATGTCCCTGAAGTATTTCTCTGTGAGTTGCAGATGTACCTGCATGCAGAATTCTGAGGAATCCCCATCAGAAGCAGGGGCATCACATAAGGTTATAGGAGCAAGAAGAATGTGCATGTCTGTTTCATCAGACAGATGCATTTTGCCCGCAGGGGTGGGGAGGGCAGGAGGGTGGAATGTGGAGACCTGGACTGCAGCTAGTGGAGAAATCCTGCTTTTACAGGAGAAGGAAGATATGGCACATCTGTGGGCTACAGCACATTTCTGTTACGTTATCCAGAGCGAATAGTTTATTACGTATCATTACCTCTGAACAACAGATAATCAATTTGGATGTGTCCTTATTTACCTGGACAAACACTGAAAGGCTTTGCAATTTAATGGCCTAACTGTTTGTTAAAACAAATAGACCTATTCAATTCTGAGATCACAGTCAATCTGATAGTTTATAGCTGGTTGGTTTCTGCTTTTGAACTGTGAAACCCTGATTTGTTTTTGAGGTGTAAAATTAGCAGTAACATTTTCACATGCTAAAGGATAAGTCCCTTATTGAAACATATGACTGCACTTGCTTGCTGCAGAGTGAAAATAACCTTGCTCAAACACCCAGCACAAAGCCCGTGGCCTGCCTGAATTTCACACAAGCCCTGAAGTGACACCAGGTGTGAACCAGCCCAGACATCAGCTGTCTGCTCAAGAGTAAATTTCAACTATTAATTTACAGGTTGGAGCAGGAGGTTTCCCACTCATTATTAAATTATATTATTTGTATATGGTGTTGCAGAGTAGCAGTGGAGTGCTTGAAGCAAGCATGGGCACTTAAAACAGTAATTCTCTGAAATTATTAGCCTTGGTTAACACCCTGAAAAGGGGTGTTAAATCATCTTCCATTGGTTTAATAATACATTCCACCTTGTAATCACACTAGTATAAATAAGTACAAGGTTAAAAAATGAGGATATACCTGAACTCTCACATCTGCCTGGAGATCTTTGAAGCCAAAGGAGTGAAAAGCACATACAGGGAAAGGAAAAACAGCAAGAGGCGAAAATGCATTTTATCGTCTTAAAGTATCAATTATTTTCTTCTGTTGAGTAGGCCAAACTAAATTCTCCAAATCAGAGAGCCAAGATAAATTTTGATCATATCAAACCAGACTTCAATGAGGGAGTTGAAGACAGAGAAAGAAAAAGTCTGGCAAATTAACCATCCTGTAAATCTGGCAAGTGTGGAATGTGTTGCTGTTTCCAGTACAAATACCACATTATCCAACAATATCTCAGCATTAATCTACTTGAGAGACCTGCTGGAGTTCAGACTTATAAAACAGACATCTATTAGGATGCACTGAAAAATATACATGGAGTGTATGTGATAAAAGAGACACTGTAAATACACAGTGATGCTTAAAGAGGATGCTTCAAAGTTGCAAGTGGGTGCTCCCAGCACTCTCTGTCTAGAGGACAGCTGCACGCAGATATACAACATATCTGCACCTATCTGCATTTTTCGTTGTTTTTCTTTAACTGGAATACTATTTGTTCCCATCAGGAAAGGTAATTATACAGTATTAATATTACTCCCCTGCCTTGCTCTTGCCTCTGTTAAAGTTCAGTCTCCTTTAAAAAGTCTCCACATAAAAGAGGTTCTGTATTCCCCTGTTAATTTTAATACTCCTTCTCTGTAGCCACTCCATCTTGGATTGTCTTTTTGTAGCTATTAGTGCCTGTAAGTTTCTGTTGTATTTTTTTTGTACTTGCTTTTCCTCTAGCTGCATCACTGAAATGACTCACAATCACACAACTTCTGTGAAGCATAGGTTTTCCCCCTTTCGCATTAATAACTGATTACCTCTCTTTTTAAATCAGAAAGTTAAGTTACAATTCCTCCTAATCTCACAAACAATAGCACTGGTATCAACTGGTTGAAAGGAATTGTACCGGCAACCTGAAGGAAAGTCCACATCTGACACGTTTTTATTAAGTCCATTTCCATTTTGGCTATCTCATCCTTGGCCATGCTGAGAGGGATTATTTTTTATTTAACAAATAGTCCCTTAAATCCTAGAAATTGCATACAACAATCTTCTGAATTGTGTGTTAATCACCTACAAAGAGCAGATGCCTTATTGAAGATATCACAAGCACCTCAAGAAGGTGAGTTTTGTGAAAAGTGAAACCACACACAACACACAGAACACAGCTGCCCCAGTAGCTCTAATTCATAGGACGTATCCATGGACATAGGGTGCTTCACTGCCATATTAAATTCTCAGTGATACCATTAACATCTCTGTTTAAAGACTAGATCACCTAACAATAAAGCTAACACAACCATCACTAAGATTTTATCATCAAAGAGCTTCGAAAGACCTACCTTTTTTTTGTTTCCAACTTTTCATGAAAGTGGCATTTTTCAATATTTTACTGCATTTACAATTGAAGGTTCTCATAAAATGGAAGGAAAAAAAGACATTGTGAATACTTTTCCTTATTACTATTAACTCTAATATTATCATTGTCAATATCTTATACAAAAGTGAGTTCTTTAGCATTTTACTAAGGCTTCTTGCCTCTTTATGTCTGTGAATTACATAGGATAGGCTTTTACGGCAAGTCCTGAATAAACTTAGAGAAACATTTTTGGGCCAGGGTGCTAGAAGCATTTATTCAGTGATTTCTAGGAATCCATCTTTAAATTAACCATGCCTTTACAGTACTAAAATTCTGCTTTTTCATTACTGACATTGCTAAATTGCTTTACAATCAGGGGAAAAAATTAGAAATAAGAGGAAGAAAGGAAAAAGAAAAGCAGAAAATACCTGCTTGACTTAACCACATTAAGCAGTATGGTGCAGAATATAACTTAACAGTCCAGTGAACTGTCAGTGGCAGAAGTAATTGGAAATTGGTGGGATAGTTCTCTATGTGATGGGGATAGGAGTTTTTCATGCCTGTTTTTAATGGGCAAATAGCTCTCAGGGCAGCTTCATATTCTGTCATTAATTTGTAAAGATCCTTTATAACGTAGAAAAGTTAAGATAGCAAAAAAAAAAAAAAATCCAATTACATGTTTAATGACTTGGCATTTGTGGTAATGCTATCTAGCACTAATTCACCTGTTAGAAAACAGTCTATCTTTTACTCCCTGGGGTTAATAGAGTGCAAAAGCCTACTCTTATCTGAGGGTAGGAGAAAAGTGAGTAATTTTTTCCTACTAATAAGAAAGAAAGGCAACGACAAAATTTATTATGAATTTTCAACTTGCTTTTTTGAGCTTAGCACTTAGATTTATCATTAAATACTTTATAAAAGAAAATAACAGGTTCCTAATTGCTGGTGTCTGATTGTTCCCCAGGATTTTGCAGAGGCATGGGGGACTTTTTTTTTCTCTTTGTAGCCAACATAAGAACCCACTGGAGTGAGGCTTATACCCATATCATGTCCCAGGGCTGCAGAGGTGATGCTGCAGAGCCTGCCCTTGAGATCAAGGCCTGTTTCATTTCCACATAGAAATGGGATCTATAATAAACATGGTTTGATCATTCAATAGATGGACAAAAAGATTTATCCTGGCCTCAGCTGCATGCTCATAACTACACTGAAATCAACAGCGGATGCTTAAATGGGACTAAGTGCAGAATTTGTTCCACAGCAGCAAAGAAATACAGCTTATGCAAACATACATATTCATTTTCATGTCTCCCTTTATCAGTCACTGCTTTATTTGCATCTCACCCTGAATAAAAGGTTAGAGAAGGCATTTGTAATGAATGCTCCCATTTTAAACATTTAAATAGTCTGCAGTATAAATTGAATATTCTAACTGACTGCTCTGGTGTGAATTTCTGAGTCCACTGAAAAGAAGAGAGGCAGCATTTGCTGTGTTTATGCAACAACTTCTTTGCTTAATACCAGATTTGTCTGTGTCACGGCTAAACCGGGATTAGCAGCAGAAATGCTAAATTATGTTAGAATTCATACATTTTGTCTAGCCCATGTAAAACATGAAAATACTGTAATGTCAAACAAACAAACAAACAAACCAAGAAACAAAAACCCCAACTGTCATCACTCCAGCATCTAAAGCTAGTTTAAAGATAATTTCTGTCTAATGCTAGAACACAAGCCCTGACATCAAAATTTATCACCCCTGTTCCTATCTCAGCTTGTGGTTCATCTGGCTGGAGTTTGCTAATGAAGGCTGAATACTGAGCATCCCGACTAATGAAATCCAGTGAGTTCTCTAACCTTGGGTTTTCTGAGCAGGGACCCCCACAACTTGTACTTGAACACTCCAGGGTCAGTTAGGGTTTTGTCCAATGTTGGTTGGAGAAGAAAACATTGAGGTTCACATTCCCAGTTCCTGAGCATCTTTCCTCTGCAGCACAGAAAATACAAAATCCAACACACACACCCTGAAAAATTTGTACAATGTCTTGTGCTTGGAGTATTAACACTTCCAATGTGCCTTTTAGTGATGTGGAAGTTACAGAAAAAATACATAAACCTCAGCTGAAGGAAGGGATTCAGCCCATTTAATATTAGCTTATCAACACTGGGTTTAATACAAGTAGGTCATCTAGGTTGTCTTTACAAGGTCTCTGAGAAAAACAGGACTGTAAATAGTGGAACATCCTGACCTCACACAATTACCCAAGGTGAACGTGACTGTACTGCTCTTGAATATTTCTGTCTCCTTCCCTTGACTCTAATCCAAGTGGAGATCAGCCCAGAGGAGGGAAAGTTCTGTATCCCAATACAACAATTTAATTTTAAAGAAAATAATACTGGTTTGTTTATGGCCTAAATCCTTATTTGGATTTGGATTTGGATGCTATGAAAATGAGAGTCCTCTGCAACTGGATGGATGGATGGATGGATGGATGGATGGATGGATGGATGGATGGATGGATGGATTGACTAATTTTTCTTTACTGTATGGTCAAAACCGATATTTGTGGGATTCTATGTTTGTTATTATTTTGAAGTTGTTATTATTGTTGCTCTTATTTGGAACAACCTAAAAGAGATGTTCAGTTACTTTGGGGAAGCATAGGGTTCAGAGTCAAACTTGTTTTTCCTAAGTTAGTTGAAAGTGATGTGTTCTCATTCCCATGGCAAAGAACATTTCCTTTTGCAGCTGACAAGTTTTTCAAGGTGTTTCTGCACATCCTGTAGGGAAAGCAAATTGTCATCAAAATTGAAAATTCAGAATATGTTTTTTTTTTTTCCCTGAAGGTCCTTAGGGCTCTTGAAATGCTAAGCAGAAAACCGAGCTCAATGCATATGGAGGAGATTTTCATATTTTAAAAGTCAGACAGAGTGTCAGCCAGCAGATGCAGCAACTCCAAGAATCTTCAAAAAGGCACAAGCAGAAAAGTTTACTGCTTGTTCGACGGACACATTATTTTAGCCTGTGTTCTGCTGATTGGGAGGCAGATTGCCTAGGGTCAGAGAGTGACCCTGCCCTGCAGCACGAGTATTATTCCTTTTTTTTTTTTTTTTAAGTGCAAATTTACATTTGGCTGCAACCTGTCTCCTTAATGATGGATCAGCCTTTTGTGCAGGTATAAGCTCTGATTGATGGGGCACTGGGATAGGAGAGGAGAACGGAGAAAACAAGTTTATAAATTTGACATAAGATTTGAATCGCAGCAGGAACTCTGCCAGTCTTTTTAGGCACAAAATTGGACCGGCTGGAGATATGTACTGCATGTGTGATGTTTCAGCCCTTATTGCTTTCATTATATCTTTACTTACTCAGTTAACAGACTACTGAACTTTCAAAATCTAGCAGACTGGGGATTTTTTATTTTAATAAATTTTGTGATGGGGACAGGGGAGAAAGAACTGAAAACCCCAAAGTTATGCAACTACCTAGTAGGACTTGATCTGAGGTAACTGAATACAATTTACTTGATTCCACTGAATTTAACTTACACCAATTTTCTCTAAATGATGTCCTGACAGAGTATTCTGGTATTCTGGTTTGGGTTTAGCTTTTTTTTTTTTTTCTTCCCCTTCTGAATTGGCGGTGTTGACATTTCATGTTTCCTATTATTATTATTCCTTCCCCTTCTTTGTTTTGGGAATTAAATGGCTTATTGACTAAACAGCATTAGAAAACTAAAGTTAATGGGCCAAACTCTTCCCTAGTGCAACTTAATATATTGAGTTCAAGTTATATAGAGATGAATGAGTTCAGACACTCCTCCAAAGAGAGTTATTTCAGAAGCTTGTTCTATAACAAAAGGGAAGTCCAGAACTTTGTTGTCATTTCAATGGAAATTAAATGTTTAAAGAAGTCCAGTGCTTCATATTCAGCTGATGTGATGAAACTTGAGGATACTGAGAACAAAAAGGTAAAATCATACCTTGTTTTAATGGATTAGAACAAATATTTCACTATTATCAAAAATTCATTTAATAATACTCTAGTTTATGCTACCTATCCTCTGGAGAACTCAAATTGTAAGTGTAACTCAAGTGCCCATCTTCTTCATCATTTCATCACTTGTGTAGAGATTTTAAAAGACATGGTGAGTGGTACACGGGGACATAAGTTAGGAGAAAGTTTGGCAGTGCTGGGTTCATGGTTGGTCTTGATATCTCAAAGGTCTTTTCCAACCTGAATGATCCTGTGATTTTTAAGTTCCATCAATGGTAACTGAGGACAGGGCTGACTTACTGGTATGACAAATGTCCCGGGAGCAAGGTAAGACTGAGGACTGAGCTCCTAAAATTACCTAAAATGCACTAATCTGGACTGGGCTCAGAGAAAACAGATCCCTATGGCTGTGTCAAAAGCAAAAAGGTTGTTTCTTACCAGGAGTTAGCACACCCATCTCATGGTCTTAGTGGAGCTTTTAAAGTGGAGCTTGCTGAGACAGACTGAACAGCTGGTTCTGGTAACAGGCCAGGGTGGGACTGAGTGGGTGAAGAGGCAAGAGATGCTGGCCAGTCCTGGGTTCATGTGAGCACAAGGAATGATTTTGGACAGAAGGCTGGGGAAACGAGAGCTTGTTTACTTATAGGATCACTTAATGAGAATAGGCTGGGCATTCCCTAAACAGTACTACTTAGCCACGGAATAATAGAAAAATATAAAATCTAGTTGAAAGTTAAACTTATTAGGTAAAATTCCCAAATCAAGGGAAGGCAAGGGGTGCTCTTTTCTAAAACTCCATTCTTATGCATTTTTAAAGGAAATACAATGTGCTAACCATCCCTCCACTGTGGTTCTGAAAACCTGATCACTGCTGTGGTATTTGAATAGCAGAAACTCTCTCTGCTGTACACCCAGCATGTAAAGTCTTTCTCAGGATATTAGTAGAGGGAAAAGGCAGTTGCCAAGTCAGTTTTGTTCCAGTTCATTAGTGAGTGAAAGTCATTATCGTCTGACAGATGCACTAAGGGTAATGTATAGCTCCTAGTTGTCTCAGTCCAGTTTTTAGCGGACAGATGTCCACATTCAGGAAAGATAAAACAAGTCTGACAACATAGCTACTTTCAACAACTTCACTGAAAATCTGTACAAGCAGTGTGGGACATGGCTGGACATCTCATCAGTCCTCTTCTGTAACGTGGTAGTCCCACCAGCAGCAAATAGATGGTGTATGAGGAATCAGTTTTGTCCTCTGGAAGATGGCATATATTTCTTGGTGGGACTGAAAGGTTACGTATTTCTCTATGGCTATCAGTCGAATGTGAACTGCAAGTGACACTTCTGCTTCAAAACAAGAAAAATAGCTCTATTCCCTCCAAAGAGAATTTTGTCAGCAGCAGACCTCTCTATTGCACCCACTGTTTTCTCAATGCTTCAAGTCATCAGATTTCTGGGAGCTGACAAACTATCAGACTGAAAAACAGAACAGGGGTAGGGGAGATTCTAATGCATAAGCAGAGCAATGAAGAGTGTCAAATTGCATGCTTGCTATATTTTTTCCAATGACAAGAATGGCGTAATATCAGCAAGTAACTAAAGGCGTAGCTAGCCAGTTACTTATAGTTTTCATGAGAAAAAAAATAGATTCCTCTTGGTGTACTATTCTCCAAAGAAATTTTAAACACTTACATATGCTGAGTTAAATTGGTGTTTCAAGACCAAACACTCAGGTAAATGTTAGAGAACTGCAAGAACATGTTTCTGGGCTGTCTTGGGAAGGAAAGCCATCAGCTTTCCCACTGCATCCACCAGAAAGAAGTGAAGACTTGCAGTGCTGCCAGAGCAGGTCCAGACCGAGGCACCAGGCATCTCTGTGGGGATGGGACATCAGTCTAGGAGTGGGAATTGGCTCCGTGAAGTCCATGGCTGGGTCAGGCAGAGCTGTGGTACAGAAGGAGACTGATTTCTATGGCATTGCTTGGACACAGAACTCCCTGAAATGGGGTCATGAGCCATAAGCCGGAGGGACTGGCCATCAGTAACTCCTAGCAGTCCTCATGTCATTCTCAGCTTCACCCCAAGCTAGAAGGGACAGATGCTCCTTTTTCTGTTGGCACAATGAAGGTCAGAATTTGCTTCACAATGCACTTGGACCATCAGGAATCTTAGCACTGGTTTGCTTCCAGAACGTGTTCCTGCTCTCAACCTATATGTAGTTGCATACTAGTTCACTCCTGGGCTTCGTTGTGGCATTTATTTATTAGTCTCTTTAAGGAAGAAACCCAAGCAGAGTTGCCAGGAGAGTTTGTTTATGGATATGCTACAGATCAGCAACAGGAGAAAAGATGTGCCTTGTTTGAAATGCAACACTTGGAATAATCCTGCCCTACTTCAAGAAGCCAAAACCTGAGATATGCAACCACCACAAAGTGCTCTCATGATGTGCCCTAGATGTCACACTACAAAACCTTCCCACAGCCAGTAAAACAATTTGTATATTGTATGATCATAGAACCACAGAATAGTTTGAATTGAAGGGGATCTTAAGGATTCTCTACTTCCCACTTCCTCCTCTGCCATGGGCAGGGACACCTTCCACTACACCAGGTTGCTTCAAGCTCCATCCTACCTGGGCTTGAACGTTTCCAGAGACAGGACAACCAAGACTTCTCTGGGAAACCTGAGCCAGCACAATCTGCTACTGCATCCAGCACTTAGGGCTGGAAAACACACACATAAATAATCATGTATTTTGGCTACAGGAGTGGTCACTGAAGCTTAGAAGGCAGAAGAGTTCGGCCAGTTGGGATATGGATAGACCACTCTGCAGGGGCCAGATCAAGAGAGGGTACCTGTGAGTTACAGGAACTACTTGACTCAGGGGCAACAGCCCATGGTGCACGCTTTTATCGTTTAGTACAGATGCTGCCACAAATGGCAAGTGAAGGACACACAGAAGTGGCAGCAGAGAGCAAAACAGGAAAATGTCCTTATCCAGCTCTGCATCTGCTCCACAGGGAAAGGCCCCATTCAGCTTTACTGGCTCTCAGGTGTGTGGCAGTACAGATGCCCATCACCTCCAGCCAGAACTGTGTCAGAGCACAAGCAGCGGCCCTGGATGTTCATCACTGCCTCTTCCAAGTGCTTCAGGACCCTTCAAGGTGAAAAATATTCTTTCTATCTGCCTCTGTGGCAGTATATGAGAACCTAGAAATGTAAGGTTATTAATATCAGAAAGTGGTATAAAGTGACATTTCTGATTGAAATAGCATCTTTCTTCAATTTTATTGTCAAAAATGCCTCTCCCAAACATTCTTCTCTTCTTTTGCCTCACCTAATTTAGTTATCTAGTTAGACATACTGGACTCTGAAAAATCCCCTTTTTAATGCCTTTTTCAGAGGCCTTCTGTAATTTTTTCTCTTAGCTTTTTCCTTTTCTTTTTTATCTTTAAACAAATCTTCAACAATTATGTGAAAATATCTATAGTGGCGCAATAGAGTGTGAGATTATTAAACTGATATCACTAATTTCATTAATTGAGAAAGAATCTAATTTTTCCTGTCAAAAAAATCATACCAAAACAGGTACACACATATGAATGTACTTATTCCTTATTCCTGCACAGAGACATACATTGTTTAGCTTTAAAAGAGTGAGGTTTATTTGTTTTTTAATTTTTTGCAGGTTTATGTTTTACTTTTTCTTCACACCCAAGGAGAAAAATATGTTTGTTTATTCCTGTTAGGGAAAGCAGAGATTTTATGTAAAAAAAACCAAAAAAAAACCAGACAGGGATGGATCAAAAGTAACAAACAAACAGAAGTCATCAAAAATTTTGAGGCAGGCAACAAATGAATGGCAGCTGCCAGGACTGCTGAAACTGTAAATACGACCAGAAAGTGAAGAATTAAGATAGAAAAGATGGATAAAAAAATCTTTACTGCACAGAGGAATTTGTTACTTTAATTATACTTGAATTATACTTTGCATTCACGATACATGCCAGCATTGTAGTGCTGGAAAGCAAAGACTTCATTTTAGTGATACAGGTTCTGGGTTATGGACTCCTCTAGTTTCCTATTTGTTATTTGTTTTGGAGAAAAAGGAAGGAAACACCTTCTGGTCACAATATCTGAGGGGAGAATAGATGTGTTGAGGTGAAAATGTCCCTCTTAAAAGAAGCACTGCTCCTCTGCTTTGGCCTCTTCCCTCATAGCTGCTGACTTGCAGAAGAGGACTAGCTGAGATGCCCTTCCATATCCATCTGTTAACCCTGTCCTGCTGTGAAAGTGGAAAACACTGTTTCCAGGTGACAATTATATATTTTTTTTTAGTCTGACCTGTGGTGCTGTGGTGTGAGAGAGCACCTGCCTGGATGCTTCCTCATGACCAAAGTGTTTGAAGTAGGATGAGCTGGAGCAAAAGAATACTTTTCATACTTTTGTTCAGCAGTCCTGAGAAGTTCAGCAGTTGTGGTGTATCACAAAACACCAAAATTTCTGTTTGTCAGTGCTGGTTGCTTTGCCTACATAGAGAGTATAAGTGTAGAATAATAATGACTATATGCACGTAGTATCTGTATTTTTTTTCACGTAAAGGTTCTAACAATTTGTATTTATTCTCAAAACACTACATTTTTTTAAAGTCATATATTATTTTACAACATTTTAGTTGTGGGTAGTTTCTGGCTGCCTGTGCCAGATGTAGAATCATTGTGTGACCCCAGCCTTGGTGAAGACCCTTTCCTTGAGCTGACATTATATAACTTGTACGAAAACTACTTAATTAATCAAAATGTAGGGGCATTGCTGTAAAAGTTATTAACGCTGAACTTCTATGTATAAATAATGACATAGCTGAATGGAGCTCTGAGCTCTGGCGGGAGCCCTGATCTAGAGGAAGGTGTTCATGCCCATGGCAGGAGGTTGGAAAAAAAGAGCTTTAACTTCCTTTCCAAGCCAAACTATTCTATGAAGTTCCAAAGGATGCCATGAGGATGGTGAAAGGTCTGGAAGTGGAGCCTTAAGAGCAGTAGCAGAGGGCACTTGGTTTGTTAGGCCTGGAGGAGATGGAGGGGACAAATCATTATGGTTTCCAACATCCTCATGAGGGGAAGAGGAGGGGCGGGTAATGATCTCTTTATTCTTGTGACAGCAATAAGATCTGAAGGAATAGCCTGAGGCTGAGTCAGGGGAGGTTCAGGCTGGATTTCAGGAAAAGGTTTTTCTCCCCGAGGGTGGCTGGGCACTGGAACAGGCTGCCCAGGGATGTGGTCACAACACCAAGCTTGACAGAGTTTAAGAGGCATTTGGGCACCGCTCTCAGACACGTGGCTCCTACTATGTAGTTGGGACATCCTGAGCAGGGCCAGGAGCTGGACTCGATGATCCTTGCAGGTCCCTTGAAACTCGGGATACTCTGTGATTCTGTGAGGCTGTTGCCAGGCTCCATCCCCCCCCCACCCTCAGGCGGCACAGCAGCCAGTCGGGGCCGCAGCCATCTCGCCGCCGCGCGCTGCCGCCGCCATGTCGCGCACCGCGCACCCGGGCGCTGAGGGAGGGGGGGAGCGGGGGCGGCCGCAGGCCGGCGGCCATTTTGGTCAAGGGCCGGCACCGCTCCTTCCTCCCTTACTCAAGATGGCGGCGGCGGCGCATGCTCGGAGCGCGGCCGGGGAGGCCGGCGCTGCTGCCCGCGGGCGCTGAGGGGCGGGCGGGGAGCAACAGCGGCGGCGGCCATGGGCGAGACCGAGAGGCTTTATTATGTGTACAGCTGCGACCTGGACATCAACGTGCAGCTGAAGATGTGAGTGAGAGGCGTCGGGGCTCAGAGGGAAGCGGTGGCTGCCGCCCGGAGGGGGTACCGGGCCGCTGGTGCCGCAGCCCGGCGGTGCCCGGGCACAGGCGGTGCTGGCTCAGCTCCGGGTGCCGCGTCCCTGCCACCGTCCCGGCCCGCGGGGAGCGGCGGGGGCCGGGCCGGAGCTGTGCGGCGAGCGAGTGCCCAGGTGTGCCGTGTCCTCAGGTGCTCCAGGGCAGCGATTGTCAGGGCTGGCTCCCGTAGCCTCTCACCTGTCCTGGAATCACAGCTTGCTTTGCGTTACAAGGGAGCTTTAAAGCCTATTCTGTTACACCCCCTGCTATGGACAGGGACACGTTCCACTATCCCAGGCTGGTCCCAGCCCCGTCCATCCTGGCCTTTAGCGCTCCCAGGGATGGGGCAGCCGCAGCTTCTCTGAGCAGCCTGTGCCAGGGCATTACTACCTTCACAGTAAATAACTTTTTCCTCATTAATATGAATCTACTCTGTCTGAAGCCATCCCCCCCACCCTGTCACTACATGCTTCTGTAAATGGTCTTGAATATTGTTTCCTGTAAGTTTCCTTCAGGAACTGGAGGGCCACCACTGTGCCACAGCTGACTCCTAAGTGTTAAGGGAAGGAGATAAACTGGTGCCACTGCTGCTGCTTCTTTCCATGCTCCTGTGAAAGCATGGTGGTCTTAGTGGGGTGTTTTACTGTAGCAAGATCCAGGTGCTGCAGCATGTAAATATATTCCTACCTGAGCATGTGGAAGCACTTTTGTTGAAGGTGGAGTTGCCCTACAATGATGTAATTTTTGTTTTGTTTTTTAAGTTACTTCACTTCATCACAGCAATGAGAAGTTTGAGAAGTAGGAGGGATGTGGCTGACTCTCAAATGTCATGTACCCAATGGTGGTACATTAAGTATCTTGCACTTCTCTGGCTAACTAACTTGTAGAAGCCTGTTAAGGGTTGTTTAATTTCTGAACAGGAGATGGTAGTGGAAGGTGGCCCCACTCATGACAAGGGTTGAAACTGGATGATCTTTTAAGGTCCTTGTGAGCCCACACTGTTCTGTGCCATCAGAGTCAGACTCATGTGACCTCTTTGATAGTTCATTCCACCAAACAAAATTAAAATTAGCAGTTTTTTGGCTTTTTTTTGTTTTAGCCCGTACAAGTGTATGTCATCCTTAGAAGGTACAGTGCCAGTTCCATGCAAGTAACCTATTAATTTACTCTGAAATGGATTTGTGGAAACAAATAAATTTTTGTTTGCTGAAGGATTCATCTTACATGTTTTCCCATCTCCATCACCTCAATTGTTTTGTTTTGTTTTGTTTTGTTTTGTTTTAACTAGTGCATCCACAGACAGGTATCTAATGTGCGTGTCTGTTTTCATTG
Organism: Passer domesticus; assembly: GCF_036417665.1. Classification (NCBI taxonomy): domain Eukaryota; kingdom Metazoa; phylum Chordata; class Aves; order Passeriformes; family Passeridae; genus Passer; species Passer domesticus. The sequence continues at coordinate 4,838,344 of NC_087512.1, read as the reverse complement.
TGGTATGGCTGAAGCCTGAGAAATTCCATCAATTCCTCTTAACAGTAACATTGTGCAAAGTGCTTAATGACCTTAACCAAATTTTATTTGAACAGTCTACTTAAGTGAACTTTATTTTGTTGTGGATTTGAGAGATTATTGACTTCCAAAGCCAGTCATACATTTCATAGATCTTAAAAACTTACTTACCATAGTTGTTTTGGTTTTATTTTTCCAAATAGTATTTGGAGCACATGTAATCTGATGTTTGTTTTGTCTATTTTAATAATAGCAGCACATGTCTTCTCATTTATTGTTGCCCTACTTAAGGTCTGTCTGAGAATCCACAGGTTGTACTAGAAGTTACCTACATTTAAAAGACAAACAAGTAATTCTTGCCTTCCCTGCTCTTGCCCTCATCCCTGCCTAAATCAGTACAGCAATACATTCCGTGTTTGCTCAGCATTTCACATCCTGAGTTCCTCTCTGGTGTTTGGATTTCACTACAAGCAGTAGTGCAAAGTGAGAATAGCCTCAGTTCTGGGTGATCTAAGTATAAGCTATGGAAATGCAATAGGATTTCTACTATGGATAGAATAAATTCTGGCTTACTTATGTTTTCTTCTTTTCCTCTTCCCATAGAGGAAGTCTGGAAGGGAAAAGAGAGCAGAAAAGCTACAAAGCTCTCTTAGAAGATCCGATGCTGAAGTTCTCGGGACTGTACCAAGAGACTTGCTCTGACTTGTATGTAACTTGTCAGGTGTTTGCAGAGGGGAAGCCGCTTGCTCTTCCAGTTAGAACTTCGTACAAGGCTTTTAGCACTAGATGGAAGTAAGTAGCTTGCCTTTTATTTCATATTCCTCATAGTTAGTGGGGCACCAAGTGTTTGTTCCTGTCAGAAAGATTTGTTTCCTGTTGTCTCCTACAAAATGGCTTGTGCTTCTTCAAGTGTCCGTATGGTTAGTGTTATCCCGCCAGCACTAAAACAACCTTTTTGTGTAAAGGTAAGTGATAAAATTGCTACTTGTGTGCTTGAGCATGTTGTGCTACTTTAAGTAACTTCTGGGGCCTGGAGTGATACATTTTCATGATGTTTGCTGACAGCCTCATCCTTGCTACTCTGTCATCAGGCCAGAATATTTTTCTTTTGGTCTGTAGCCTTTTAGTCATGATCCAGACAGGTGTTTGAATGGATAAACCCACAGGAAAATAGTCAGTTTGCCCTAAGAAATCTTTATTCTGAGAAGTATCTGGATTGTGTAAACTAATAGAGAGTAACTTGAGTTGTAAAGCTTTATGACTAATAAAAAGTGTTTCTCTGCAGCTGGAACGAATGGCTGAAACTGCCTGTGAAGTATCCAGACTTGCCTCGAAATGCTCAGGTGGCTCTGACCATCTGGGATGTGTATGGACCTGGTAAAGCCGTTCCTGTGGGAGGGACAACGGTCTCGCTCTTCGGAAAATATGGGTATACTGCTTTTTCTTCTCTGGTACACATTCACAGCTCACCTGTGAATAGTAATGTAGCATGGGTTATGAGAGATACATTTTTAAATATTTTCCAAACTAGGTTAACAGTTCCATGTTTGAAAAACCAGATGCATAGGTGATTTGCTCCTAATTATTCCCGAGTGTAGTTTCACACTTGCTGCAGTGTTCTATAAAAGAAGTGTTCTGTATAACACAGTTTTTTCTTTGTTTTTTTTGATGGTCTGCAAGCTTGGATTTTAAGATGGCAAGTGCTGAAATCACCTCACATCTACACCCTTGTACTGCATGGATGGCAGTACTGATTACTTTTAAAAAATTGTTGAATTGGCTTGCAATTAGTCTGTGAATGCATTGCTATTTATAGAAAGTAAAATGTCACTCAGTAAATCAGCACTTTTCAAAGTTAATATGCTAAGATCCAATAGAGGGTGCGTAAATGGAGTAAATTTGTGGATGGTAAGACTCAAGTGGGAAGGATTACAATAATAATCTGTGAGGTGAACAATATGCCGAAAGAATCTTACCTAAGTGCAAAGGAGACTGAGAAAACAGGTTGTGGTCTAAGGAAGATTAAGAGGCACATGTACTTTTTTGCAGTTGATTGTTATCACATACAGAGTGGGGAGCAGCTGTCCAGGAAAAAAGAGGAACAGACTTGTAGTTCACAGTGAATCTTAAATTTTGTGTGCTTCAGCGTCATGGTGCTCTTGTAAAATGTGTGAACAACATTGACTACATAAAAGGTTTACAAATATATGCATCAGAGACACTTCTGTACCCTATTCTTTTCTTATCCTTTCCTTTTCCACTCAGCTGGGGTGTTTTCTGTTCCTTCTAACCAACTTCAGTCAAATTTCAGACTACTGGGAGTCTGTATCATTGAATGTCTAGCAAGTAGGTGTGATGGAGGAAGTGTGCCTAGTCAGGCTGAAAAAAATGAACATATGAACATTTTTCTAGTGTATATACTGCTGGAAAATGGGAAGAAATAGCCTGTTTTGCCTTGCCAGGGGATGAGAAATAATAAGGTTAAACTGAAGTGTAGGAGAAGTTTAGATTATCATTAGGAAAGCTGCTCTAATGGTGCTTGAATGCCGAAAGTGACCATAGGGAGAGGTTGTATCTCTCTCATTGAGAATACTGCTTAACCAAAAAGGATGACATTGCCTTAAGGCAAAACATTGAACCTGTTCTACTGGACTGTGCCCTAAAGACTGCTGGTAGCTGTTAAAGCATTAAAGCACAGTACCTGGAAAAAGATAAAAATAAATTTATAAGTCTTACTTCCATCATGTGGAACTTGGATGAAGTAAATGGAAAGAAACAAAAAAAGTTTTGAAGTTTGAAGTTTTTAAAAGAAAACCCTTGTAGTAATACTCCATGAAGTGTAAATTAAATGTCAGATGATCTTTTAAGTTGTTACTTCTCATTTTTAATGATTTGCTTTTTAAAATGTTCCTGTCGGTTGTATTTATCTGAAGTTTTTAGCGTTAAGTGATCAGGTCTTATTGGCAAAGGTAATGAATGCACTTGATTTCTTGGGGCATCTTTTATGGGTGGATCAGCACAAATGTGCAAGGTAAGCAGGGTTTTTGCAGCGGAAAGATGTGGTCAGTTACCTTGGAAAGTTCTATTTACTGCACACTTTCAATTATCAATTCAGTTTCAAGCACTGGTGGAGAAAGCGGTATGTGGAGAATTTTGGCATTTTTTTCTTGGTATGTTTTTTTTATTATTATTATTTGGCAGCTCAGAGGTCTGCTTTATGGCCGTTGACCTTCAAATGCAACTTAGGTAGCTTTTTAGTTGATTTTTTTCATACTGACAGACTTAGGGTTACTGTTACAATTTGCAAGTCAAGAGGAATACTTTCTGCTTTATCACAAATAATAAAACTATGAAGGTTGAGCTTTCTCCTCAGTTTGTGTTTGTACCAACCCACTGGCTTTGGGAATTACCCATTTCTCTTCTTCTTGCCTAATAAATTATCTCTGACTTCACAAATTTCTTCTAAACTCCATGTGGCAGTAAAATAAAGGTTGTAGAGGACACAAAGTTCAAGGCACTTACGCAGTAGAGTTCAATTATACAATTTTGTAGTTTTGACTAGGGAAGCAACTTCATTTTCTCGCAGCTGCTGCTCAACTTTGATTCCTGACAGCTGTATTATTTTGAGTTTACTGAAGTGATTCTGCATTTTTCTCTGCAGTATGTTTCGACAAGGAATGCATGACTTGAAAGTCTGGCCTAATGTAGAAGCTGATGGCTCCGAGCCCACCAAAACTCCTGGGAGAACCAGCAGTACAGTCTCTGAAGATCAAATGAGCCGCTTGGCAAAGGTAATGGAATAGCAAGTAACCTTTCAAATGTCTGTGACAAGCATGCACTTCACTGGAGAGAAATGAAGGCAGCTTCCAGTGCTGTTTTCTCACGTGATAGTTCCCTTCCTTTGGTTATTTAGGTGTTTCACAGGATTTATACAGAGTAGTAAAGCAGATCATATATAATTACTTCTGAAGTGTTTTTTTAAAAAACCCTTCTATTGCATGCATAGCATTTTGTTGGTACAATTTAAGATCTAAATTCTTTGTAAAGAATGAAAACATGAATATGCCTTAAAGATGCTTAAAGCCAAAATTCCATCAGATTTAATAAAAGCCTCTCCTAACAGTGACTTGTGAGGACTGTTGAGTTTCTTTCAGAAGCCATCTATTATCTTTGAGGCTGTCTGGTGTAGTGTTCAGAAGTGGTGTCATACCTGTACATTAGAAAGAGCTTGAGTAGAACTGCAAAAATTAACCCAAGTTTCTTTAATTTAAGATCACAAATATGTATATTAGTATTTTTGCCTGCAAGTTTTTGATGGCAGAATATGTTCTTGTCATCAAAATTGGTCAGAGTGTGTTAGTTACAGGGCTGTTTTACTAGATGACTTCTGATTATTCAGGTAAGCTTATCCCAAGTTTTCCAAACTGCTCAGTCTGCTTACTCAGTGAGCCTTCTTCTTAATCTTGATCTCCCAGATTTTATGCAGGCCTTTGTGGGACTCCCAATGAAAGATAGAACCATTTTCTCATCTAGAGATTTATGACAGTGATAAACTAACTTTCATTTAAGGGTCTCTGTTTTATTAGTGTAGTTTGCACTGAATTGATAATGGAAAGCTCATTAAAGCCAGTGGTGCCCCATTTCTTCATCATAGTAGAATAAATGCCCTCTGGCCTAAGGAATCTCTGTAGAGAGATGCTAAATATCAAGTCTTATTTCCAGTTCATCACATGGTTATATGATGGATGCTGTGGGTTTCTGAGAAAGGCTTTGAGGGTATAGGCCATGCCTTTCCTGTTAGTTCTGTTAGACAGACATTACCATTCACTCTCTGTAGCTCAAAAAGCACAAATAAAATACAGTACTTAAGTCTTAAAATAGCTCATTCTGTTTTAGCCTGTGTGATTTTGGCACTTGGAAGATGATGGCCCAAGGCCTCTGAGGAGTAGGAGGGAATTCTTTCACATCCTATTTGAGAGTTGCAGTTAAGGCTAACAGAAAGCAATAACGTCACTGCCCCTATTATTTTCTTCTGAAAGCTGTTTTGGGAGATGCTAATTTCTGAAAGAGGAGCGTTTTCATTGATATTTTGTTGTGGTCCTTTTTATAAAACTATTTTACCATCAAATGCTAGGGAAATTAGGGTTTCTGGGTAGTGTGTCTACGGGAGCTTTCATTTGCACAGCTCTTCACATAGCAGAAGAGGTTCTTAGGATGTGTCACTCATAAATAGCCATTGTTCAAACACAATCAGCTTCAGTTCTTCTGTGACTTATTCTTAGTTTCTGAATGCCTTCTCATAGTACTCTCATAGTGTGAAGGTATATTTAAATATAGGTAAAAGGACTAGGACTTGGGTACATAACATGGCAAGTTTGTGTGGGCTTTGTTGTTCTTGGTTTGTTGTTTTTTGGGTTTTATTTCTGTTTACTGAACAGATTGTCCAGTGTTGTGCTATTGATTGATATCTGTTACCAGAGCCCAAACTAGAGTCTTTCAGGTAACAGGTAACTTTAGAGAAGAGCTCATGAAGGATCTTTTCTCCATCTGAAAGATAACTCCTTTCTTGACGTGCTTCTGAGTTTATGTCTGTGTGTGTTTTTTATTGTTACATGGAATTTGTATAAAACCAATGACTAGGTGGTCAAGGAGTTTTACTTTACCTTAAATAATTGATACTGTGGCAAGTCTCCCCTTTTATGTTGAGGTGCCATATGGTTGTGCTCTCACAAAACACATGAATGTTGCTAGTAAAACTGGTGCTGATAGAAAAACCATGGTTTTGCATTCTGGAGGCATTGTGAATGCAGATTTTTTGTGTACTAAGAAATACTAATGGGAAGAGTATTTTAGCATTCTCAAACATGAATGACATTAAGAGGTTTCTCCCATGAGTGGTGTGTTAATTTATTCTTCTTAAAGTATTCTTAAGTTCTTTTTGATCCATTCATTTCCGTCACACCTTCTGCTGGCTGAATGAAATTAGATAATAGTAATGTTGAGATACTATCTGAAGAGATGCATCTTACTTAGTAGCAAATGCTTCTTTCCTTGAAGGGGATACTAGCTTCTCTCTTACTTTAAACTGTAAATACTAATTCAAAACAGTTCTTCATATGTTCTTCATATGCTCACAGATCTTCCAGGTCTTGTATGCAGACCTAGTTAATTGCTGTATTACAACTTTTTTCCTCTATGTGGGAGGTTTAAAGGTTTAAAATATTAAGCATTTTCTTCTGAAACACACAAAATAACTTTCATTTTATTTTCTAGTGCAGTGAACAAGAAAATGAGCTACTAAGAATTTGTGACCCAGTTTTTTTCTCCAAGACTTTGAGTGCACAAACTTTAGCCCAACATACTTGTGCCTGTACTGTTAAGACATCAGTTTAGTGAGGGTTTGAGAGAGAATAATGAAACAGTAAAATTGGTGCCAACTCTTCAGTTCTCTCTCTTCATAGTGACTTTTAGTGTACCTCTGGTGTTGAGCTATGGAAGGTCTAGTGCACATATCTGACAGATTGTGCAACCTAGACATCTCCCAGTGTATCCCAAGTTTTAAATCTTCTGTATTGTTTTTTTTGTACTAATACCATCTCCAGTTCTATGTGGAAGCAGCAGGCTGCTCTTGTGTTCTCCTGCATCCAGTACTTTCATTCCTGCTGTCCTGGGTCTCTTTATTGCTTGTCCCTTAGCTGGGCAAGAAGCAACAGTCAGTGTCACTGTATGGCCTGTTCACATTCAGTTGCTCAGGTGACCACAGAACAAAGTTAATGAAATAATGGTTTTAACCTTTCCCCTAATAAAAATAATTTTGAGCGGTCTCTTTGCTAGCCATTTTCTAGATAGGTAATAATTTCTTTGAGATATGAAGGAACTTCATAGAGAAGGAACTCTGCATCTCTTGCATTCTGCAATAACTGCTGGGTTTTTTTGAATACCTGTCATTTCTTAGCAGCCAAAAAGCTGATCTTCATATTTGTGTGGTCTTCTTCTGGATAAAAAAAAATCATAAAAAATTTCATTAAAAATTCTGTTAGTGTATCTGAAGCTACAAGTAATATGCTCTCATTTTGTCTTCCATTCTTAATGAGTCCTTTAAACAACTTTCTTGCTATTGGTACAGCAGTTTGTAAACATAGGAATAAAACTTGAACTACTTATCAGATGACTAAAGGAGAGAGCAAGCTGTCTATGACTTGCTCTAAGATCTTCAGTTGACCCAGTTATAGTCCCACTCTGGGAACAGCCTTTCCTTTTTAGGAAAGGCTGACATGGGCAGAATTATTCAGTATGGATAGTTTATTAAATACTTTATTTTTGTTTGGTTCAGTGAGTTTTACTATATGAAACATAGTAATACAAAAGTGGGATGTCTTTTTTACATGACTTTAGTTAAGAAACAAGTTCCTGTTTTTGCTGTGTTAAAAATGCAAATGTGATATGCATGGATAATTATTATGGTCTTTGCTGGGATTGGTGTTTTAGATTGTAGACTTATTTTTATGGCATGGTTTGGCTGTTTACAAGGTCTGTACTACATCACTATGTGTCTGCTATACAAAGTGAGTACAGTTTTTTTCAGTTCCTTTTTTTTTGGTCTGATTTCATATTACTATCTCTGTTACAACTTGGGTGTTCTTTTTCTTGCTCTGAGCAATTTAAATGATATCATTGTGGTTTTTTTTCATACAGCTCACCAAGTCTCATCGGCAAGGTCACATGGTGAAAGTGGATTGGCTGGACAGACTCACCTTCAGAGAAATAGAAATGATCAATGAGGTAAGTTCTTGTAGGGTCAGGTTTGGAATTTTTTGGGGTTTTATCATGCTAATATGAACCTTCACTTCTTCAGGAGACTTAACTCTTAACTGCTTGGTTTTATTACCTTCAACTGCCAGTGCAAAGGGTGAAGGAAAAAGTAATTCTTTGGAAATTTAAAGTTGATTTTACTTTAGCAATAATGAGAATCACAGAATAGATTGGTTTGGAAGGGACCTTTTAAACGCCATCTAGTCCATCCCCCCTGCAATGAGCAGGGACATCTTCAGTTGGATCAGGATTACTCTGGGCCCTTTCCAGGCTGATATTGAATGTTTGTGGGGTTGTGGTTTCTCCCATTTCTCTGGACAACCTGTGCCAGGGCCTCAGCACTCCCACAGTCAAGTCTTCTCACTCCATGCTCTTGTCTAAAGTCCTTCTCCAGCTCTCCTGCCTTTAGGCACTGGAAGGGCTTCTAAAGGCCCTGGAGCCTCCTCCAGGCTGAACAACCCCAGTTCTCCCAGCCAGTCTCAAAAGCAAAGGTATTCCAGCCCTTGGGGTATCTTAGTGGCCTCCTGGATTCCCTCCATCAGGTCCACATCTTTTTCATGTGGAGGTCCCAGAGGTGGATGCAGCTCTGCAGGCGGGGCCTCACAGCGCAGAGGGGCAGAGTCCCGTCCTGTGACCTGCTGCCCACCCTGCTGAGGAGCAGCTCAGCACAGGGCCAGCATTTCATCCACCACAGCACACAGCTGTCTTAGCTGTTTTCAGCTTCAAGTGAACTTGATCATGGAAGACAGACTTTATTAATAATTTGGAACAGCTTGGAACAAGCACTGTTAAGCATGGCTAACTTAGCTCTAGGATTTTGGGTTGTGATAGGGAGCTTTTTAGACATTTGACCTCTTCCTTGGCTTCAGACCTGTTCAACTATATTAACTTCGGGTGCAGAGAAAAGACATTTGTAGTTTTGAACAAATATTTTTAAAAAATAAAATAATCTGTTAGTTTAATTCCTAAATGAGATTCTAACCTCATTGATCAAAATCAGCTCAAACTGTTTGATTTGTTATACTTGTCTTGCACCAAAAAACTCTGGTTTTTTTCTGTGCCCTGAGATTTTTGTTGTTTTATTGGTAACTGGAGGTTTGGAAGTCAGATTCTTTTTTTTAACTAAAATCTGTGGTTTTATAAATCTCTATAAATATTTTGATGGTTTTTAAAAATTAGCCTATCATCTTTTTTATCCCATTTTTTCCTTCCGTTTTTTCTTTTTCACTGACAGTAAAAGTACAGTGAAATAAAAGTTTTTAGACCTGCTTTAAACAGAGAACCACTTTGTCTATGGTGGAAACACATTATGAATGCGTTTAATGAATTGAAATTACTAATTGTTAAACTTTTTTCTTGTTTCTCACCCAGATTTTAACATTCTAGGCACTTTTTCTAAGTAGAGCGTTTTAAAAATGCATATATGAGCAAATCTTCCTCTGAAGATGAATAAGCTGTAAATCTAATCTTGTAGTCCAAGTTTATTTTGTCTCTTTTATGGTGTTGGTTTAAAAAAATGATTTGTTTTTTCTATATCCTCTGTTTTTTACTTTGATGTGCATAATTATAGATAATGATTTAGACAAAAAAAGCAAACACGAACTACCCATTGGTCATCTGATTATTCTGCACTGCTTTTTTTTGTACCTTTAGCCCACAGCTGGAAGCTGCTGATGAAAACAGGTTTTCATCTGTTCAGTGTGAATATGTATCATGAAGTGGGAATGTGAGGTAGTAAGAGGAAGGAGGTGATAAGGTCTCAAGTAGTTCTATGAAATGATTAAATAATTGCTGCAATAGCTGATAACCTAATTAATCAGTTCCAGCACAAAGGAGGTAGGGTAGTTGCTGTACTAAGAATGCTGAAGATTGATGCCCTGCAAAAAATGATACACATCTGTGGTGGCTCTTTCCTCAGAGGGAAAAACGAAGCTCCAATTTTATGTACCTGATGATTGAATTCCGTTGCGTCAAGTGCGATGATAAAGAATATGGAATAGTTTACTACGAAAAGGTATGTGCCCTACAGGCTTTATGGTTGTCTTTAAAAAGCAGCATATGCACCTAAAATGAATGGGTTTTTCTGCTGAGATGAAATATTCTGCTGCAGTAGAGCAGCAGACAGCTGTCAGTGGCAACTGTTTATGTACACACAAATCAAATAGTATAGATGCAACATGATTGCAGATGTCAGTCATTTGTGTAATAGTGTTCAAGATTACAGAATTTAACAAGTGTGAGTGATTAAAAACTTTCTGATTGATAGTTCCTTCAGTCATCCAGCAGTACTTTCTGAGTAGCTGTATGTAAAATTATGACTTGGATCCGGAGGATATGTACCTGTATTGAGTGGTAACTTTATAGAAGATGAGTTATTAAAACTTCACACAGGAGCTCTGCTGATGAACATTTTCTGTGAAATGAACAAATAGGAAGTTTAGTCTTTCGTACTGAAAATGCTGTGGAGTAATTAAGTAAAAGACTTGAGATTGGAATGTCTTGCATCTTTTCTTGCAGTTTATGAAACAGATCTGCAAAGCAATGCCTTCAGTATTTTTCTGAAGTTAAAATTTAATGGGATGAAGGATTGACAGTGAGCTTAACAGACATCAGTGTGGTGTTGGAAGGCGTTATCACTCTATGTATTGTGGAAAAACCCACTGAGATGGAAAAAGCAGTGTATCTGTAATCTGGTTTAAAAAAAAATAGTTTCTTAGATTTTTCATCGTGTTTAGATTCATCAGAAGTCAGAAAGTGACTGAATAATGCAGCATTATTGGAAGAAGATAGAAGGTAGGAAAAGAAACTGGAGTGCTCTTGAGACCAGAGGCACTAACTTTAAGCAGCATTTATTCTGAGAATTTTAAAAAGATTAATTAATTAGACAAAATGTTAATATAATGGGAAATTGATTACAAGTATTTCTGTGTATCTGGCTGCTACTGTTTGGCCTGTCCTGAAAGAGCTGTGATCTAACTTAAAATTTTTGAAGAAGGCAGTGAAAAATACAGTAATAAATAGCAAAAATCAGGATTAAAAAAAGAGAGAGAGCGAAAACAGGTCAGAATCTGCTTCAATTATTTGATATATTACAAGACTTGGGAGTTTTTTGGCTTTCAGGAGGGTTTTCTGAGAACAGTGTTTGGTTGGAGCTTTTTGGTAGGTTTTGTGGCAGGGAACAGTTGATTTGATTTTCTTTTTGTGACTTTGTTTTTCTTTTAATTTAATTTCTTGGTGAATTTTGGTACTATGGATGAAAGTGGGTTTTGTGCAGCTGTCTAGGTTAGCTGTTCGCTGTTCAGCATTTCTTTTTGGGGACTGTAGTTGACAGTGAGACCTCTCCACACGTTTCAAATACTTTTGCCTATAGAATAGCTTTTTTTGCAGTGCATCTGTACACTTATCCTAGAATTAGCAATTACAGAGGACTGTGCTGTTGCAAAACTATCTTGTGTTAAAAATCACAAAATGAAATAATGAAAATGAAAATTTCATTAAAAATGAAACCTACAATGTGTCAGATTTCCCCATGAACAAAATAGTATTATTTACTTTTATGGAAATACTTGTCTGGAGAGTACAACAGAATATGATGAAAATACTGAAACTTTTTACTAACAGCTAGCTCTTTCCATGAGAACATGCTCTTGGCACTTTTCTTTTTATGAATGAGCATGGTGTTCCTAAAAATGACTTCTCTCCATTGCCTCCAGCAACCTGGCAATAATTCACAATTATAGGTGAATTATTCCTGATTTACACACATGATTTCTTAGTTTTCCATCATTGTGGTTTTATAGATGTGCACAATACAGGAAAGAAGATTCAGACTCCAAGCATGCATCTTTCTTTTAACAGATGTTTCTGAAGCATATTAAAAGTGCATGGAGCAGAATAACTATGAATTGGCTGGTCTTGCAGAAATAAAGTAATTGAATGTGTAATAGTACATGTTAGAGCTGTAACTAACTGCAGTTTGAAGGATTTGTTGTTACAAAGTATCTTTCCAACAAGTTCTTGACCCTTTTCTGGCAGCAGTAGGAAATGGTACATAAATTAGTGCTTGTTTTCTCAGTTTTGTCGTGCTTCCAGTTACAGTCTGCAGTCTGTGTATCGGCCATCGCCAATCCAGTGCACCAAGCATAATGAAAGAAGGTTCTGTTGTCACCTGCTTGTGACCGATAGTCACAGTGGAGATTACTTGTCACAGTTTTGTTGATATATTTGTTTTCAAGTGTTTAGGAAGAGCTAGCCTGTTAAACAGCAACTGATAGGATTTGGGGTTCTTTGACTTGACATTCAATTACAATGAAGTGAGGTGGCAGTGTCTCTTTCCATGTTCTGTGTTAACTTAATTTAAATACAGTGTTCAAAATGTGAGGAATAGGGTCTGCTAGTAATGACAGCATCACTTTTGATTCTCCATTTGGGCAGAAATTCTGTGTGACTTACCAAGTACAAATAACACCAGCATTTATCACTAGTGTATTTTTGTGCAGGTTTCAAGTGAAACATGTCTTTGGCTAAATGATTGCACTGCTGCATCCAGTTCATTAAAAAAGATAAATAAATTTGATTATCAGAGATCTTTCATGGATTTAAAGGAAGAAGTACTGTCTACACCAGTGGTTGTCTGTCCTTTTTTTTTTTTTTTTTTTGTTGGGGAGATGTTGGTTTGCATTGTTGTTACTTTAAATGGTGTTTTGGTTAAAAAATAAGATAGACAGAACCTCCTTATTTATTTGTGCTCTGAAGCTGATTTTCAGGCAAATACAGAGGAAGGTTGCTGGTTTGGAAAATTCTGCAAATTTAGTGGACTGTCCTAAATGAACTCTAATATTTGTATAAAGTCACTCACACTGACCTTATTGTAGTGAAATATCTGCAGAACTCTATAACACAGCAGTTTAAAGCAAGTTGAGGCTGTTTAATGTTGATGTTGCTTTTGTTTCCTGGTGGCAGAATCGCAGGTCATCTCAGGTTCTGCCTGTGCTAGGAAGTGTTGCAGCCAAGAGGAGCAGATTCACTGAGGGAAGAGGCTGCTGAAGGCCCAGTGTCTGCACCGTGTTCTTGTGCTCTGGTCTGTCTTTCATCACATCCCACGTGGTTGTTGGCAGTCAGAGGATGTCAGGGATTTCTGAGATTTCTATGATGTTAACTAAAGCTGACTATATGGGCATGATCAGGAAAGACACTTCAAAAGTATGCACTTGGCCAAATTCAAGTGCTAATTCAGGCATTGGTTTGGTTGAGTAAGTTTGTATGTCAGGGTTGTGGTGCTGCACATGTTCCTCTCAAGGTATAATGGAGAATTACAGAAGGGTAGTTAAACAGCTGACATCCTTCACAGAACAGTTAATGTAATTGTGCCTTCTTGAGTATTTCATTAAAGAGTCTGCTTTTAAATGCTTGCTCCTGACACCGTAACTTGTCCCATGAATTCTTGGAAAAACTTGATTTCATGGCAAGTTTTGGTTGAGCTTAAGGATTTGTTGTGTCATGCAGTGAAACACTGAGAATGGTTTTTCTGGTGCTTGAACTGAATGGATAGAACTTGTCAGCTTCACTCTACAGCATGATCTGACTACATTCAAAGAGTTTAAAATAAACAGTCATTATCATGATTCTTTTGAAAGATTCCAAAAAGAGTTGTCAGCAATGCGTGTACAAATCATTCTTTTAACATTAGTCTTCAGAAAAAAAATCTCCTTAAACTTCATTTATAAACATTTGCACATGACACATTGGAAGGCTTTGCTCTTTTTTTTGTTTTGTTTTGTTGTTTTTGTTTTGTAAGTAAGCAAAATTTAGACAGTAGTGCTTTTGTCATTCTCATCCTGGGGAGTTTTGAATTTTTAATGTCTGCCAGAAACTTCTAATTGTGGGGCAAGTGCTCCACTTTACCACTCTGCAACCTTTCCTTTTTCAGTTAATGTATCTGATTTTATTATTTTTTCACTGAGGGAAAAATACAGGAATGGATGTTACTGCTGCTTATCCTAGAGAATCCTCATGGGACCTGGATACTCTAAAGAGTTTGAATGCATGTTAGTAACAAGTTAGTATCTTGTTACCGAATTGCCTCTTGTGTCAAGTTTTTCATACAGGGTTTTTATGTGAAGGTTCTAAACAGAGTGGAGACTTGTCACTCGGAGATTGGAATCTTGTGTTTTTGTAAAGGCAAAGTCAGATTGCAGCCTTAGAGTTTAGAATTGGAAGATAAAGTATTGGTAGACAGAAATAGATCTATCAGCAGATGTGTTTATGAGAAGCATTCCTCCCACCTGCAACAATTCTATTGGTTTTTATATACTTTGACTTTATGAAGCTACTGTGACATGATCTGAGCATTCTGCCTGGTGAGATGGCAGAGGCTTAATACAATGTGCAGGCTGATCTGTTACTCTGATTCCAGCCCAGTTCAGTCTACTGTTAGTGATGCAGCATATTTTGTTATTATGGAAGTACCTTGATGCTATTATTTCTGTGCAGTGAAGTCAGAGCTAAGTTCATTATTTAGGCAGTATGCTTTTAGAGCAGCGATACTGTAAACAAGTGTCATCTTTGCTTCTTCAGTGTTTGTGTGCATGCTTTTTTTAAAAGACTAATGAGAAAAGCAACTTGCTCATATTCTGGGACCATCATAAGCCACAGGCAGACTGTGGTTATTTCCCTCAAGTAGGAAGGATATGCTTTCACTTTGACTTTTGTCAAAATTGCTACTTCAGAAAGGCATAGAAAATTAGGAAATGTAATTAAAAGTGTCTTTCTAAAGAAGCATTTTAATAATTAGAGATGTTTTACTGTAGCCAGCAGCGCAAAATTTATGTAGTAGGAAAAAAAATGTTTCTCCTGGGAGGTTAATGGCAGTTTTAAAATCATGTATCTTGTTGGTGACAAATTATTCTCCCCTT